>NC_136269.1:68242737-68382737 GCF_964187855.1 Myxine glutinosa | reverse complement strand
TGGCACCATCTCTGTCGGTTGCCGCGATGGGCCCCCATACAGAGGCCCCCATCATCACGGGGCCTCTGTATGGTCTTCTGGCAGTCAGACCATAGTCATGCAGTCGTCTTCGTGCAGTATCATTGGAGATCCGTGGGTTTGCACGCCCCGGAGTTTCTGCCGCAGTGCGGGATGCTGGACGGAATCGATCCCGCAGGTGACTTTGGACCATCTGCCTGTCCTGCCTTGCAGTGGTGACTCTTGGCTTCCCTGATCGAGGTCTGTCATCTGCAGAGTTGTGGAGGGTGTCTCTGTCCACCAGGGCCGATATCGTCTGGTGTGAACAGCCAAGGCGACGTGCCACCTCACGGTAGCTCAGTCCGCCTTGCAGCATGCCCAGGGCACGCTGCCGTTGATCCCTTGACAATCGTGGCATGTTGATTGAAATGCCCATTTTGCACTGGCCTTTTTAAAGCCAATATCAAGACATCACGTGCAGCTCATTAAAATCATCCCGTACCCCTTGGCTAATCACTGACAGTCAAAACGGCTGTTCAACAGCTGTGCTATGAAGTGACCATTGAAGGTTCAAGTGACCATCCGTGACCGTTTTGTCTGACAGTGAGGACACTATTGTCCACAAATAAGTTCACACATTTACTACACGCAGTGTTATTGTTGATATTTAAAGGTTTCAAAGGTGGTAAGTTTCTTTTGCGTTTCAGTATGTATATATATATATATATATATATATATATATATATATATATATATATATATATATATATACACACACACACAGACTTGGCATTTAATATGGAATATTTTTTTTTTCTTGACTTGGGTTTACTTTCTTAACTCAGTATATCAATCTAGTGAGTTTCTTTTACACTTTGGTGATTTATTTGTTAAAAGAACCATGTCACTGATTGTCTGTCGCAGCAAGAAGTCAACAACAGGATTATATCACAGGTGGCGTGGCAAAATGTACGGACAGGTGCATTTGATGATTGGCTTCACAGTCGGGTATACAAGGGTTGTTGCGTTCTGTATTAGTGGAAAACAACTGCTGCACGTCTCCAAAGGTTATCGCCGCTTCCTCTGGAGATGGTCCGTCAACTCGACAATGCTGTTTGTCATGGAGTGGTGGCTTTACGAAATTACGGCATGAAACAGCATGCTATTGCTCGGCAGTATGGCATCACTCAAGGTCAGGTGTCAAAGATCCTGAAACGAAATGCTCAGAGGGGTGTCCCTACTCCAATACCGAGGCCAGGACATTCCCGCAGAACCACAAGGAGGGATGATCGCCAGCTGCACCGGTTAGTCCGCAATGGCCGTACCAAGTCAGCTAATCGGCTTGGGGCTGAGTGGCAGCAACTGGCAAATGTGCCTGTATCCAGAAGGCTATTCAACCAACGACTGGTTCAAGCAGGCTATCGTGCCAGGCGTCCCCTGAGAGCCACGCCTGATCAGACAACACCGCCAGCGCCGATTGCAGTGGGCCAGAGAGCACCGTAAAATGGCAGCCAGGACACTGGAATCACGTGATCTTCAGTGACGAGTCTACATTTCTGGCCTATCGTCAAGATGGCTGCGTCCGAGTGCGCAGACAAGTGCATGAAGCCTACAACAAAGATTGTATAGTGCCAAGAGTCCAAGCTGGAGGTGGTGGGGTGACCGTTTGGGCTGCTTTTCATGCAGGCGGCAAAACTGACCTAGTTGTTCTGAATGGAAACCTGAACCAGTTCAAGTACAGGGCCATTCTGGAAGAAACATTGCTTCCATTTGCTTGTGCAGCTTTTCGAGGAAACTTTGTCTTCCAAGATGACAATGCATGGCCTCATCGTGCTCGCATGATCCAACACTTTCTTGCTGACCGTGGTGTAGAGCATATGGAGTGGCCTGCCATGTCCCCGCATATGAATCCGATGGAGAACTTGTGGGCAGAATTAACGTGTCAAATCGACCACTTGGACCAGCAGCCGACCTCTGTGCGTGAATTGCAGCAGGCCGTTGTCACTGCATGGCAAGCGATTCCTGTCCAAACCTTGGCAAATCTCGTGAACAGCATGCCTCAACGTGTACGTGCTCTCCTGAATGCTCGTGGGGGTTACACGAAGTACTGAACTGTAATTTTACTGTCTGTAATCCCAGTCGTAATTTAACTTTTGTTTTTGTTAAAAAAATTTTTGGCTAATGTGCAAAATAAAGGGATACTTCTGGAAAACGTACAGAAGTTTAACACAGTACTGTCCATGAATTGAGTTCGATATCAGTTCACATCACTTTCAAGGATCAATTTATTTGTTTCGAAATGTCAAATGTGGTTTTTCTTTCTTTTAAAGGTCACATTAACAAAATCTAGAATAATTTCAACATAATTCCAATGAACTTTTGGTTCTAAGACATCTTGAAAAGTAAGTTCACCGCCAGAAAAAAATATTCCATATTAAATGCCAAGTCTGTAAATATATATATATATATATATATATATATATATATATATATATATATATATATATATATATATATATATATATATATATATATAGCCTGTTGTTTACGTCCCAACAATCAAAAGTGTGGGCCTCCACCACCACCATACAATTCGCCAAATTATTAGAAACTACGCTTCCTGTATTGCTTATACACCCCAATAACCTTGTTTTCTTTTTCAAAGTATTAATTATTCAATATATGCACTTTCAATGTTACATTTGCTCAAAAATCATTATTTGTGACATCTGTGCCGTGTCTTCTCAACCTATTGCTGCTCAACCTATTGTAAACGGGCACATTCTACCCAAATCTTTGACTATCGCTGACAGTGAATTGACTTTGAACCTTGCGAGATTACCTCACGTGAACGTGGCAGATTTGGCGATTTATTTAATGGAGTCTGAAGTTGGAAAGACAATGCTATCATTCCCAACATTAAAGCAGATTTCCCAGAGGGAAACATTGTATCTTGTTTGGTTGCTTCTTAACACTGATGGCAAGGTAAGCCTGGTTTTGGCTTAGCAGTTAGGGTGCCGGCTTGGGATCCTAGGATCCTGGGTTTGAATCCCGGTTGATCGCTGAATTAACACCAGAGGGGTTGACTCAGCCTGTCATCCTTCCGAGGTCGGCAAATTGAGTACCGGCTCACTGGTAATTCCCTGCGTGTCGCAAGAGACGATTAACAGGGTTGGCTGCAGGAAGGGCATCCGGCCGTAAAACATTGCTTCAAAAAGGTGCCCCAAAAAAGGCCAACCCCCGCTCTGCGGGGAAAAATGGCCTCTAAAGGCGGTTCTTTAACACCGATGGCAAGGTCATATCTGTGGCTTGTCAATGCACGGAGTAAGTTTAAAATTGTGATATTTATAATTAATCATGTTTGGGAGTGGGGGGTGGTGTGGGTGGGAGTGGGAGCTGTCAGGGTTGTTTGGTTTTTTTCTGTTTGGTTCTGGGGCCACAAGATAAATGATCCTAGATTTTTGCATCAATCGGTAAAAGAGGTGTCAACGGTTGTTATCTTCATATGTGGGTTTCAGAAGGTGGAATGGAGTTAGTCCGGTCATTAAATAGTTGATGTTCAACAAAATTTGTACAAAAGGTTTCTCGATGGGTTTCACCTCTTTGATACCTCTACTTTAAACAAAAAAAAAAAGTTTACCAAAATATGACATGGGGAACTACCTGAAAATAGCCCAAATCCAAGATGGCCACCATCAAAATTAACCAAAGTGGAAAAAATTTCAAATATGGAACCAGCCAAGATAAAAACATGTATGATGAGTCTATTCATATCAGCATATATATATATACATGTTATGGAATGTAATTATCAAGTTCAATGTTACATAAAATGCAAAATGTCCACCAAGATTTGATGAAAAATGCAAAATTAGTATATCTACATGTACATAACTAACGGCATTAGAAAGTGGTTAGAAATCTCTATCAATTAGCATATTCAAACCCCTGACATCTATATATTCAATGTTGATGACAAAATTATAATGTCAATGGAACTCTAAAACATGTTCTTATTCACTTTAATTGTTGGATTAAGGTTAATACTACCATGCCTCTCTGCACCTATAATGTCTTATCTCAAAGTTGCACAGTGCATCACTATTAGTCAGTGGTGTCACTGGAATCATGAAGTTTTTTTTTTTTTTTTTTTTTTTTTTTTTTTTTTGTATACAATATCGAGGCTCGTGAAAGAGCGAACATTAATCACACAGAAAGACAAACCGACACATAAAACATATAACATAGGGAGCGGTAGACAAGATGGGGAGAGAGGGGGAAGGACACAAACACAACATTTGAGAGCAGGGACCGAGAGACATGGAGACATCGAGAGATCTGAGAGAGGGCGAGGGCTTTAGGGGGGGGGGCGTGGGAAGGGGGCAGTGGGAGAGGTATAAAACATATGGACACTGCCAGGACTTCCAGGAAAGAAGTTGGAATTTCAAACAAGGTGGATCTGGGGTGAATTAGCGGGGGTAGAAAAGATCAAGGTTTTGGATGGGGGAAGATAAGAGATGGTGGTGAACAGCTGTTTTAAAGACCTGGAGGGAGGAGTGGGATTGAAGGGAGTGAGGGAGTTTGTTCCAGAGGCGGGAGAAAAGAGGAATGAAAGAGTGAAGGTGAGCGGAGAGCCGAGATTTCGGCAGTTTAACCATCAGAGGATTGCTGGCAGATCTTGTGCGACCTGTAGGAATATTTGGGGGACAGAGCACAGAGAGAGCTGGGGGTGCAAGGCCGGAGAGGAGTCGGTAGAAGACAGAAAGACCACCTACCTGCCTGCGGTGAGTGAGTGAAAGGCCCTCAGAGATAGCTTCATCGCGGGAGATTCCAATAATTCTGAAAGCTTTGGTTTCAACAGCGTGAAGCCGAGCTAGGTGTGAGGCAGGAGCACCGGCCCATAGGGGAGAACAGTATTCCATTGAGCTGCGGATGAAAGCCTTGTATGTGGTGAGGAGCTCAGGTGTGCCGAGGAAGGACTTCGCACGACGGAGGATGCCCAGTCGGCGACTGGCTTTGGAGGCCAGCTTGGAAATGTGGTTTTCCCAAGAAAGATCATGGCAGATAGTGAGACCCAAAATCTTGAGCGACAGAACTTCTTGGAGAGGATTGTTGAGAAAGTAGATGGGAGGGTTGTCCAGTCGATCTTTTCGGAGAGACATAGTAAGAGTGTGAGATTTGTCAGGATTGAAAGACATGTTCCACTTGTTTGACCAGTCTGTGATTTTGTCCAGGTCTTCAGAGAGTGAGGAGGCAGCAGACTGCCGATCTGAGGGAAGAGGAATGGAGCGGCAGAGAGTGGAGTCATCAGCAAAGAGATAGAGAGGATTTTCGAGAGAGTCAGAGAGATCATTGATGAAGACCAGAAAAAGCACGGGGCCCAGAACACTGCCTTGGGGAACTCCAGCCTGAACAGGAAGAGGAGATGAGAGAAACCCATTCAGGGCCACACGTTGACGACGATTAGAGAGGAAGTCCGCCAGCCATGCGTGGAGATTTCCATGGATACCAAAAGAGGAGAGTTTGGTGAGCAGAGCGGGGTGCCAGACCGTGTCGAAGGCACGTGATATGTCGAGGGAGACAGCTCTAATTTCCTGTTTGGCATTGAGGACCTCCATCCATTGTTGAGACAGCAGAAGCAGCATGTCCAGAGTAGAGTGACCTGGTCTGAAACCAAATTGATGATCAGAGATCAAGCCATTGGAGAAGAGGAAAGATTTCATATCAGAAGCAATGATGGATTCCATGACTTTGCTGATAATTGGGAGAAGGCTGATTGGTCTGTAGTTGCTAGGATCTGTTTTTGCACCTTTTTTGTGCAAAGCGGTGATGTTGGCTGATTTCCAAGCAGATGGCAGTTGACCTTGAGCAAAAGAGAGGGTGAAGAGAACAGAGAGAGGGTGAGATAGAGCAGCAGAGCAGGATTTTAGGACCCGTGGGCTGATGCCGTCGGGTCCAGTTGCAGAATCAGAGTCAAGGGTTGACAGAAACTTTTCCACCTTGTCAGGAGGAAAGGACACGGAGTCCAGGAGCAGCAGGGTACGACTGGGTATGGTGGGTACAGAGAGGGATGGGTTTGGGACACAAGATTTAGAGGCAAACACAGAGTTGAGGCATTCAGCTTTTTCACGTGCGGAGTCAGCTGTGTAGCCGTTTGAGGTAAGGGAGGGGATGGAGGGGGAACAAACACCAGAAACGGATTTGACCAGACGCCACCAGGATTTGGAAGAGGGAGACAGATAAGAGAGTTCGGTCTTGAGAACGGAGAGATATTGTTTCCTGGCTCTCCTGAGGGTGGACACACACTTGTTTCGGGCTTTGTGAAAGGAAATGAGATTTCCTTCCGTTGGATTTGCTTTCCAGGAGACGAAGGCAAGTTGTTTCTGGGCAACAGCCTCACCACAAGATTCCGTGTACCATGGACGGGAGGAAGGGTATGACAACTGAAGACGAGATGGGATAAATCTGTGCATGAGAGAGAGCAATTTACTTTGGAAGAATTCCCAGGATGAGTTTCCCAGTCCCAGGATGAGAATTCCCAGAAGTTGCCCATTTGTGCATGTTATCCCTTTACAGTGACCACACACCAAGTTACATTTGAGTCAATTTTTCCTGCAGGAGCATGTGTTTTTGGCACACATTCCAGTACAGTTGCATTTAATGATCTTGAGGAGAGATGCAGGTGCAGCAAGTTGATCCATTCTGTGTGGCTTCAAGATAGACTCATGCTGGGTCTTGCAGAGCACCCAGCCCCATTCTGTCACCTCCATGTTGTTGCCTAGCCATGCCTGCACTTGGAGGTAGACCCGCTGGCTGTGGAATCTGGCAGCATCTGATGTCGGTGGAAGACGTTCAGGGGGCAGATAGTTTGCTTGAAGCAACCTTCTCGGTGAACGTAGATGCACGTTCAAAATTCAAATCTGAACCATGCTTACAACCATAAATGGTTGCAATGGCCTGATTACCAGATAGCTCAAGTTCCTCACGATTAATATCTGCCACCATGAACAACTCTGCGAATTCCTTGAGGCCACGGTATTTACCCATAGCTGACATTTTTCCTATGCCATAGGGCTTCGATGTCGTATCGCATCCAGAGAGTGCATGAATAAAGAGCAGGGAATGACTATGACTGAGGTCAGGGTCAAGTTCCTTCTGCAGGATGGATATATCAATGAGCTTTGTGCTAGTTTGAAGATGGACAGTCTCATGTTTGCTGGGCGTGAAGTGGTGTTGCAGCAGAATGAGAAGGTCAGTGTCATCCCCTACAACTACCACAGGCAGTGTCAGAGCAATTGTGCAGGCAGTCATTGCAATGTCATAATCAGCATCTCCAGATGAGTGACTGACTTGAATGCCTTCTTTCTTCTCCATCTCAGATCCCAGGAGATGAAGGAATTTCTGTTTGTTTCTTGTGTTTGCCAAAAATGGCTTTTTCGTCATTTTGAGCAACATATCTGGAGTTCACCTTCAGTCGGGGTATCCTCCGTGTTACTTTTAAGGCAGGGGTAAATGTTCCCACCTGACCCATGACATGGATTGTGCCACTGCCATCAAGCGTTCTGTTGGCATGGTCTACATTATCAGTCTGGTATTGCAGGAATGTGTCTGCAATCTCATCAAATAGGTCAACACCCTGAGTGGTTGCTGCATTTTGTCTATACTTGGATGCTTCAGTGTATGATGAGCAAAAGCCGAGTTTGCTAATCATGTCCACTAGATCACGGTGGCCATATTTGTGTTCTAGTGTGACACTGAGCCCAACTTGTAGAGGAGGCAGAAAAGAACGTGGACATGTTGATTGCATTATTGCCTGGGCAAATGATGCAGTATGGAGCTTAGAGTTTCTACTCTTGATGATGGTTTCTAGGAGGATGCGTAATGAATGTGGGAGATAATCAAGATTTCTGTAAATAGATGTCATCTGATCAGAGTGGATATTCATCGTCGTGTTTGTCCATACCTTTTATCTCTGAACGAATGTATTCTCCCACAATTTTAATCAAGTCATCCATGTTGGATTGGTCGGCTTTTGCAGCATTTACATGTGCCTCTTGTATGATATTGTTC
The DNA here is from genome assembly GCF_964187855.1 of Myxine glutinosa. Taxonomy (NCBI): domain Eukaryota; kingdom Metazoa; phylum Chordata; class Myxini; order Myxiniformes; family Myxinidae; genus Myxine; species Myxine glutinosa. The sequence goes on along the minus strand of NC_136269.1, from coordinate 68,374,670 downwards.
ACATTCGATGTAAGAGTTACAATGTTAGGCTGTTGCCTAATTGTAGTTACTAGGGCATGCCCGTACTATATATAAGCTAGGACGTGCCCGTACGTGGGTGCCCGTTCCTTGCCAAAAAAAAAAAAAAAAAAAAAATTTGTGTAGGGGTGTGTGTGTGTAAACATCCTAGGGCGTGCCCGTACGTGGGTGCAAAAAAACATGCGTGCAAACAACAACAACAACAAAAAACTTTGAAACCACGTGGCAGTAACGACCACAGAACCCCCCCCCCCCTCTATTTACATGAATGGTTTGGTCCATTCGCAACGACCACAGAACCCCCCCCCCCTCTATTTACATGCAATGGTTTGGTCCATTCGCAACGCCAAAGCGAACGGCGAACGGCTAAATCGCCATAGCTCGGTAAGTACTTGTCCGATTAATATGAAACCTTGAAAAGGCACATCCTCGGGTCCCCAGCAATATACCTGGCAAGTTTAAAGTATATCGGACCCGTGGTTGTCGAGAAACAGCGGTCACAGACAAACACACACACACACAGACACACACACACACACACACACACACACACAGAGATTAGTGGAATTATAGATAGATGGACACCTTGTTCCCATAGTAATTCACCAGCTCCCGTTTCAGCTGAGCTGTCGTGTACAATTCATCATCGCTCACCCCACTTCTTATTTTCATAATGGAATCTAAATTATCTAATGTAATACTCATCATCATTCTCTTCTAAGTATGCAATGGCAATCTCAAATGCTGCCATCTTGGACATACTCTTTGGTCGTCCAAGTTTCTGTTTCTTCGGTGGAGCCGCCTCCTGTTTAGTGTATGCTGCAGGAATATTCCTCCCTAAGCAAAAGTGTGTTTCACATTCATGGTGATAGATAGCTTCTTCAGCTGGTAGGTCATGTATATGCACAATACGTGCCTGTACCATCCTGGCCCAGTCATCCTGTCTCTGGGCACATTGTGATGCATTGTTTTTCTGGAAGTCGAGCGTCATCACATGGCTGAACTGAAGTACACATCTATCTGGATGTTTGTATGCAGCACCCTGGTCAACAGAAATACCACACAGAAAACAGTCAGTTTTGAAAGTGAATGATGTAATATGTGATCGGTGTTTTCTGAGCTGTATCTGTAGATGCACTACGTTTTTGATCTGCCTTGATTGCTTTTGGGTTAATATGCTTACTTCGACACTTTGTGTACAACAAGGCAACAGTTTTCAGTGTATATTGTTGCGGTTTTGAGTTTTGTATAATAAAGGTTAAATTTCCCCCTCATAGTTAGTCACACAAACAACATGTGGCTTCGCGATTAGTAAGGGCATTTTATGAGATATTTCACAAATCTGTTAACTAAATTGTTACCAAAAAATTTCTTCACCAATATGTTTGTAAAGGTGTGTAATAACATGTGTTAAAATGTTGAAGTTCAACTCCCGTGGGAAACCCAGAAAAAAAGCTGTTGAATTCGGGTACCGAAAAATTATTTTCGAGAATTTTTATTTTTTTTAATCGGCCCTTAAGTAACTTATGAGGGGTCAAATAAGGGTTTTTCATGATTCTGAGTTGATTGTTAACATTTATATTTTCACTTTTACATTTACACACAAAGTAGCTTTTATTTCACATACATATATAATACTCAAGAGTTATTTCTCATTCACAATGTCAAAAGTTTCAACAGTCATTGTCTATGTCTTCTTCAGACTCAACAACATCATGACTGCAGTTTCTGCATGTAATGCCATTACAGACTCCACAGGCCGAGATGCACGTGACCCCATTCTTCTTGCAGCTGCATCGCCGGTTGCTGCAATCTCCATGACAATTACAGCTCGTGAACTGCAATAGCTCCTCAGGAGCCGTGGGGTCCAGTGTTGGAACTGGCTCATACCCATGCACACCTATTGTCCATCCATAGTCACTGGGGTTCAGAGACATGCTCTGTAGAAGATTTGCCTGCTTTATTATATTCACAGCCTTCAGCCAAATCGGAAGATCAAAGGTCACTATAGCGACCCCAGCGCGCCGTATGCACTCTTTCAGAGTGGTGAAGATGGTGTTGAGGTCATTAGGGTCTCCTTCAATAACTGGGAGGAACTCGATCTGTGTGCTCTGCTTTGCATCATGAGCATGGATTCTCTTCATCCAGCCATTCCAGTTGGAGTGTGGGAACTCAGGATCGTTGGCTTTGATCACCCACCCCGCTGCCCAGAGTGTGTCACCTGGAGTGAGGAGTGGCTGATCATGAGCCAGGGAGGAGGAAAGCTCAGCGAGGGGGAGAAACATGATCGTGTTCGTTCCTATCTGTTTCCTGTTCGTAAATGGAATAAACTTTACTTCAGTTCCTCTCAGGATCTTAGCTTTGTCGAGTGCCTTCAACTTCACCCGGGGGAAAGCTGCTGTTGTCTGTGGATCTGGCAAAGGTGGTGCTGGAGAGGTGACTTCAATCCAACCCATTGAGTGAAAGGGAGTGTTTCCGTGAATAGAGACAATGTTTAAATCTATATTGTCTCCAACAAACTGAGTGACTGCATTGTTTGTTTCCCCAACCTCCATAAAGACCACCTGATCATTACTTGACAATTCACTTTCACTGGCTGGCACTTTGGCTGTCATCACTGATTGATCCTCAAGCGCAGCATCAACCGCAACCTCATCATTGATCTGTTCATCGGTTTCCTCCACAATGGTGTCAAGAGTGCCAGAAGTATCTGGAACATCATCTCCACTCCTACTATTAAGGAAGCAGTATTTGTAGTTTTGTGTCTCCGTGTAAGACTCAGTGTATCCCAGCCGGTGGAACTTGTTGAGCATCCATTTTGACCCAAATCTATGATCAAGTTGTATGGCAAGCCCCATTTGGTGTGGCAATACTCCAGACCGAGGTCGACAGGCCTTAATAAAATTCTGCCCCCAAACGGCAACTCTTTCGTCTGTCTTGACAATCGGTCTCAAGAACATCTGAAGGCTTGCAAGAACAAGTGTCAGCTGACTATCGATGTCAGTCATACTGTGTGTGGTGGGGTATGACTTTGGACCTAAATCAATCAAGGCAATATCATTGGATATGAACTTGAGTGCCGTCTTTATGATCTGAGTCTTCTCATCTCCATGGTCAAGATTAGCATGATGCTCTCGCAGAATATTGTCGGTGCCATCTTTGAGACAGAGTACATCTGCCCTTCTTTCCTGTGTTGTGAAATACAAGGTGTCTTCGTATTTCTCTGGAAGTTTTATCTTTAGCCAATGCTTTGAATAAGAAAGGCTCTTCTCTGGTGACTGATCAAACTCCTGCAGCTTTTCATGGACTTGGTCCATGTTCATTACCCCATGCTCTAATTCTGAGTCTAACCATTCGCAGAATTCAATAAAAACTGCCTCTCGCTCCTCATCAATACACCTCTGTCCTCTCTTCCTTTTTCCTTCCTCAGTCTTGGACAAACTGTCACCTCTCGCAAACATAAGTTTGCATCGCAAATGGTACAGTGTTTCTTCTGCTACCAAGTCGTTGATCCCTTCCAGGCATCCAGTGACTTCAGTGCCCCAGTCATCCCCACGACTCCGTGATGTCTTCAGCAAGCTTGCCTTCAGTGTATCTGCAGTCAAATTATCTGGCACTCTGTATTTCTTTCTAGCTTGTGCTGGATTATTTTTGTAGAGCTGGGCTGGTTGGTTGCAAAGAATGCATACATCCTTATACAGGAGGTCAACTGACTGTGATCTTCTAGAACTGCAGCCAGTTGATGAACTGAACTCACAAGTAGTGCGTCTTCTCTTCAACTTTGATGACTCTTTCTCTGCCTTTGATGCTTGAGCTGACTTCTTGGTGGTTGCAACAAAGTTGTTGTACAGATCATTTTTGCACTTCTGGTGGTACCTCAGTTTTCCTTCCTTTTGAGCCTCCTTCATACGTTCCACAACAGTAACATTTTCGACAGTTTCTGCTTGTTTCAATAAAGTTGAGTATCCCTTTGGAGTTGCCTGTATGAGCCTTTCAGCTGGTGTATCCGAGCGTGCACAGATGAAGCAATTGAGCACAGGTGGAGTAACGTCTTCATCCATATTGCTAGACTCCATGTCCTGCAAAGTAGAAAATGAGATATATTTAGAAATTATTTTTCCACAAAGGAGTGTCTGTGGTGAAATATAAATGTTAACAATCAACTCAGAATCATGAAAAACCCTTATTTGACCCCTCATAAGTTACTTAAGGGCCGATTAAAAAAAAAAAAAATTCTCGAAAATAATTTTTCGGTACCCGAATTCAACAGCTTTTTTTCTGGGTTTCCCACAGGAGTTGACCTTCAACATTTTAACACATGTTATTACACACCTTTACAAACATATTGGTGAAGAAATGTTTTGGTAACAATTTAGTTAACAGATTTTCATATGTTTCCCTTACTAGATAGTGCAGTTATCTCTTAGTATTTGTGAGCATAGTCCTTTTCCTGTGTTAGTTTTGCGTTGAGTAGAGTAAGGAGAGTTGGTCCTTCTCATACTTCCATTGCCTTATCCCGCCTCCATTGCCTTATGCCTCTTGTGCTGCCTTTGGCTTTTTGGCGCGAATTAACACGAGGCCGGCCTGGCAAATCGAGCAGGGACCGAATGAGGGCGGCAGAGAAGCTGACGGTAAGCGCGAGCCGCCAATCAGGGCTCAGAGGGTGTGGCGGCAGCACTGCGTCACAGGGCGTGGTTGGAAGGTTCGAGAAGGCTCAGGGCGTGGGACATATAAGCGGTTGCGCAAAGCCCCCAGGAGGACTGAGTTGGCTTGAGTGAGAAGTTGAAGGAGCGCGGTCAGCAGTAGAGGACTTTGAAAGATACGGGATCGGCAAAAGACGTGCATGAACCAGGATACGCGCTCGTATGAAAGTGACGCTCGGTTAAGCTTGAAGCCGAGCCGCTATAGTGCATTGAGTTACGCGAGTGATAGCGCGCTGGTTGCAAAACGCGCTGTGTAACCGCCAGCTGTGCTGAGAGAAGCGTACGTTTCCTTCCTGCCTCATCATCTGCTTTTGTTCGGGAGACGCGCTGCGAGGATCCTTCCACCGCCTGCTTGCCATCATCGCGGGACGTGCTGTGACCGAGGAGAGCCGGACGGGGCCGTTCCTGGACGACTAAGTCGGCGCGTTTGGCCTGAACATCATCCTGCCTGCAATTCCCTGTGTGAGTGTGAATGGGCCCGAGTCTGGGGTTTAAGAATAAGACTGCTTAAGTTCTGCTCTGTGTCTCTGCTTCTACCGATCATTGTACATAATATTGGGAATAATAAGTAAACCTGTGTTCTTCCTTCCATTCGATTGTTGTCGTGTTTTCCCTCATTGACTAAGCGTGGTACGAATAGAACCGCTCGAATCGGGGTCCAACATTAACGGTGACTGCACGGACCACGTGGTACGCAATCTGCTCGGTGTACTCAAATTACACGTGGCTCGTGCGAGGCTTGGTTCCCCGCTTCCGTGGCGGCGCGGGTATTTAGGTACAAGCGAGACTTGGTCCCGAAACCCTACCTTGCGTTTGCCTGGAAGAGGCGTTTCAAGTCTCTCGGTTACGCCAGGCCCAGAAAGAACAAGGGGCTTAATCCCCCCTTGGTAAGGGTAAGAAGGGCGGTGGAAAACCGTAACAATATGATGTCTGGAACATCTAATTTGTGCAGTCTATTGGCATTAGTAATACCAATACAGCCTTTTTCTGTCAACTTTGCATAATCCTGAGGCTTGTCCAGGTTAATTGCCTCCAGGCACAGCACACAGGTAGCCATCTCTTTCTTGTCTACAGTTGTTGCAATCAGTTGAGATCAGTCACCTGAAAATAAGTAAACAGATGTTTCATGATTAATATTAATAAAGTTATAAATAATTTCATATTTTCTACATAATTTTATATATTAATTTATAATTAATAAATAATTTTAGCCATTATTAGGCAAACATTTTGTATTTGATTAAAATTTTTATTTCTTTTTCAACAGTCTACAATCTCTATGTTATCATATCAATCAGCACATATAAACAATACATTCCAATGCATTTATCTTTTCAGGCTGATATAAATAGACTAATCATACATGTTTTTATCTTAATCAATTCCATATTTATGACATTTTTCCACTTTGATTAATTTTGATGGTGGCCATCTTGGATTTGGCCTATTTTCAGGTAGTTCCCCATGTCATATTTTGGTAAACGTTTTTTTTTTTAAACTTAGAGGTATCAAAGAGGTGAAACCCATCGAGAAACCTTTTGTTCAAATTTTGTTGAACATGCAGTAATGATTGTTGTTTAATGACTGGACTAAGTCTTCCCAGGTCTCGAAGTATCCTCAGTTTCAGTAAGGGATCATGATTCATGGACCAAGTTGTGACATTTTCTTGTTCTCAAAGTTTTGTTCCGAGGGCTCTTGAGGATCGTCACCGAGCCCAGACAGCTTCTAACTGCAGTTTTTTTTGTAGTAATATTCCCAGGGATGGTTGTTGAGAACTCTGTGAGGTTCTTTTTTATCATTCCCGTTGCTCCAATAATCACTGTTACAATTTCCGTGCTCTTCAGCTTCCAGGATCTTTTCACTTCATTTTTGAGGTCTTGGTATTGGGTCATTTTCTTGATTTATGTGTTGTTTAGGCCAAATTGGGCGTGCGTGTGTGCATGTGCACACGTATCCACTGCCGTAGCTCACTTGTACTAACACGAGACGGTGGGAACTCAACACTTCTCATCCATGGATATTCCTTGTATTTCTGTTTCTGTGAGTTGATTTGCATTTATGAAGAGTAATTATGTTTAACCATATTGAAATTGCCAATCTTTCATCTAAATGCTGACAATTATGTTTAAATTAATATTTTAATTCCATATTTTGCCTTAACAACAGCAAGTTAAAAGTGCCCGGCGAGCAGAACGGAGTCACTGAAAACACCCACAGCACATGTGCAAAAGGCCTCTTTAGTATTCATGTCTCGTAATGCATGCACATCCCTTGAAATTTTCAAGATTCTCTTATTTTTATTTTTTCAATGGACGAATACGAAGGTGTGCTGAAAAGTAATGCCTCCTGTTATTTTTCTCCAAAACAGATAAATAAACAGGGTGTCTGAAAATGGATATATCAAAATAATGTTGAATAGTTTATTCAAGATACTGACATTAATTTTATATGAATGAATACATATAATGGACTAAAGTTTTAGTTTTTTGGTTTTTTTACGGTATTGTTTAGATATTGTCGTGTTCCTAGGGATTAAAATCCTCCAAGGAAACAGATAGCCGAACGAGCTTGCACTCAGAGGCGTTCAGTCAAAAACATAGCAGTTTTTTTTTACACGCGAGGGAAAGGAGAATGACAAACTTACCTTCACGGACCCCACTGGACGTCTTCGACCCTGCGATTAATCAATTCAACCGACACGGAATTCAAATTGCAGCAAAGAAACAGGTTTAATGAAAATTAATGCCAGCAAACAAGAAAATGCACGATAAAACTAATATCCTAAATGGAGCGTCCCCATACAGACTCGTATACAACACAAGGGAATGATAAAGAAATAAAATGATGTTCTTTGTATTTGTATCGGCCGGCACTCAGCTCTGGTCTATGAGGCTTTCAGGAGTTTGATTAACGTATCCGTGGTATAACCACCCCGGGCGGGAAGCACACAAGATGGCGCGGATTCAGGATTCGCGCCCCTAGCCAGCCATCGGTGTGAGGCAAGCAGACCGGATAGGCTCCTTTGGTTTGCTTGATGTCTCTGAAGAGCACCACTATCAACCAACACCCCCTCCTCCGATGTTGCAAAGATTTCCCGAGCTCCACAAGTTCACGAGCCCACTCAAGACAAAATGTGACCACCCACGACCAAAGCCAGGACCAAGAGAGAAAGAAAGAGAGAGAGAGAGAGTGGGAAACGCACCCTCCCCTCTTTTCGCTGATGTCACACTCGAACCAATTCACGCGCCCCACCACTTCAGTCCATGACCATGACCAATCATTCCCTTCGGGGCGGGGCATCCTTTTGCCGATCGGCAAATGTGCTGGGTATCCGTCGGGCTTGTCGGTGTTGTAATGTGCCTGAGTTTGTTTCCTGGCAGTCCTCGTCTTATCACAGGATGATTTATTATAACAACAAAGGTCAGATCACCAGAGGTAGGACGGACAGGGGGATTTTTTTTCTTATTCCCTAAGCTCCATAGCACAAGGGCCACCCTCCGTATGGCCACACGTCACACTTAATCCGAACACACGGAGCTGACTTAAGTTACAGGGTTTTGCTTCTTCATGACATACGGAGCATGGTAATCTATACACTTCTACTTGGACTAAGGTAATTGCCTACCCCCCACAAATGTAACAATATTCTCGAATTTTTTATAAATTTCTACATGTTGTCCATAATTCACTTTAATCAATCTAATTCGGCATTCAAATTCTGAGAAAATATTTTCCAACAAAGCTGTAGGAGTAGCGCAGCCAGGTGAAGAGGAATGTGTTGGTAAATTTGGTTGGGGAACAAGGAATAGAGAGGGTCAAGAGCTGGTGGTGAGGAATGGGATTGTCATAGTTGGTTCATTCTTTTAAAAGTGGGAAAGCCACAAGATTACCCACAGGAGTGTGTACAGCATTAACGCAATTGGATTTGTTGGTGGTAAGGAAGTCGGTGTGGAGGGTTAGGGATTGCAAGGTGTGAGCAATTTAGCGAAGAAGCGGAAGGATTGGAGGAAGTACGGTAAGGCATTTAGGAAAACTGCAGAAGAGTTGTGTGGATGGACATCAGGAAATGGTGCATCGTTGAGGGATGTAAACCAGGTATGGGGGCAGGGGAAGTAGGAAAGGAAGTAGGTTTGGAAAAGGATTGAGAAGATAGGGGGAGGCAACCAGATGCGGGGTTGTTGCACCTGAATGGGCAGAACAAGAAATCAGCAAGGAGAGATGTGGATAAGACAAGGAATGATGTAGAAGATGTGTACAACAAGTTGGAAGAGGATGAGAAGAGGAAGATATATAAATTGGCTTGTGACAGGAATGAAGATAGCGAGGACATGAAGGGGTTGGATGGTGATTAAGGATGGTGGCGAGAGGCTAATGACGGAGAGGGGTTCAGTATTGAAGATGTGGGTAGGATATTTCAAAGAGCTGTTGAACCGAGAAGGAAGCAATGACGAGCTGGAGCTACCAAATTATGTGGAATGGAAAGTGGAGTTGGTGGAGATTTCAGAAGAGGAAGTGTGGACGTCATTGAAGAGGATGAAAATGGGAAGGGCGCTAGGCAGTGATGTGGCGTGTGTCGAGATAATTGCAGCGGGAGATGTCGGTGTCAGACGAAGAGGCTGTTGAATGTATGTATGAGAGAGGGTTTGATTCCCGAAGATTGGAGGACAGAGTTTATTGTGCTTCCATGAAAGGACTTCCATGAAAAACGTACCCGTTCGCAAACAAACGGGTACGTTCACGTATAGAAACATCGATCGTGGGTCCGTGGCGAATCTGCATACGGCGATCCACGAAGTTCACGTTCAGAAAGTAGAAACCATCACTGCATGTCGTCATTCACTTGAACTCGATATCTCTCTTTCCATTCCAAACAACATAACTCCAATCACAAATTAATCACAAAATATACTTTTAACAACATTGTTAATGTTTCCTTTCATTGTATAAACTACCAAGTCAACAGTTGAAAGGATTTTGAGCCGATAGGTGTTACGGCCTCGGCAAGATCGATGGAGCCAGCGATCTGTTGGCTTATACACCGCCCAAATAGCTATGTGGAATTCTCTCATGTAGAGATTAAACCCACATCGTTTGAACTTTGGCCGAGGTCATTATTTACTTTTAATGATGTTTATATACGAATCAAAAAGAAGATAATTGGTTTTGGGTCGTCCTTTCCGCATATCTCGTGGGATTGTGAGTTGGAGAGACGGCCGTGATGGCGGAGAGGGGGTTGGCATTCTCTCAAGCAGGGATTCAACCCATGTCCTTATAAAAGGTCTTTGTCCGAGGTCACCGAGTCCGATCGGTGCAGCTGTGCAGCACCCGGGAAAATAACGTTCTGCGGGAGTCCAAACCTGAAAATGCTGGAGGTCAAAGCTGAAATTGGAAAAACAATATACCCTATTTTACTCCAGGAGATCCCAGGATTACCCACCCAAAATATTGTTGCGATCGGTTCAGCCGTTTTTGTGGTACCTTCAAACAGACAGACAGATGGACGGACATTTGGTGAATTATAGTAAGATGGTTCAATTACGGAGGGGTGGAGGACAGGTAATTGTGCCGATATGGAAGGGGAAGGGGAATGTTCAAGATCTGGGGAAATACAGGGGAATTATGCTCCTTAGTCATGTCATGAAGGTGCTGGAGAGGGTTCTGGATTGGAGGATAAGGAAGAGTGTGGAGAAGTAGATCGGTGAAGAGCAGCAGGTGTTCAGAAAGTGTATGCAAAGCTGGTGCTGGTGAAGTAAAAAGTAAAACATCATAAAAATAAAACGTTGGCAGAGATGTATGTACCGGGTGGATACGGTCAAATCTCCCATCCGAATGGTCACCAATTTGGTGACGGGCAGTCCTTGAGACTGTATGTAATCCACTGGGAAAGTCCAGAAGACCTCTACTTTGGTTTTCTAACGCACGGTGATTCCATCGAGTCTGCCGACTGTGATGCATTTGTCAGTTCAAAATAGTTAGGTCCAAAACTTCAATTCCGTGACCATTTTCTGGCTAGTAAGGTTTGACGATTGATTTGATTTCTATTGACATTTTATAACAAAAATAGCCTCTATGTCCCTCCCAAAAATCCCGGCATTTTTCGCCAGAGGCCCGAATCCAAGATGACCGCCGGCACTATCTTGAAAAATTAAGTTTTGAACCAGAACACCTAGAATCACGTACAAAGACACTTTTTTGGGTAATTTGACCACGAGGATTCCGAATCTGACATTAGTTTGACGTTATGACACTATTTTGACCCAGAAATCCAAGATGGCCACCATCCAGTAGAGCGAAAATGCAACTTTTAAATGGGAGAACATATGATCATGAATTAACACATTATTTTGGCTAAATCTATACTGGCCACGGAATTGAGGTCCTGATTAGTGAATTGCTATTTTCTTGTTTTTTTATTTGTCTGTGTGTGTAATGTCATATACTTATTTCTGTCTTTCCAGGGAGTATACGAGCGAATGAGATGGCACTGAGAGCCACTGATGTCGTTACCTCCGTTGAGAGTTGGGAAAATCTCAAGAAAAAAGCCCTGTTATGGAGCGGTCTTGACAAGTTCGGAGACGTTTATGCAACAGTCAATTGGGATAATGGTCCCGGCAGACAATGTGTCCATAAATCATGTAGGCTGACCTTATGGAATGCTAATAAACTGGAGCAGGCCCAGACAAGACAGAAAAAACGAGAAGTCAAGGAATGCCAATCTCAGTCTTCGTCCATGTCTGAGGCTTTCCCCCCGGCTGCTTCTCCACCTGCCAAGCGGCTGCGATCAAGTGTAGAAGGGCTGATACATGAAAAAACAAAATGTGTCTGGTGCTGTAAACTGGAGTCGGCATCGCACCCAGAATCAAAGCTGTCCCTGATTTCGTATGATAATGCATGGGCAACGTTCAAGAGTCACACGGTGGCCCTCGAAGATCAGAGCATGCGAGACAGAATCAACTGTGTGATCGATTATGCAGCTGATGACCCATATGCGATTGAGATCAGATATCACAACAAATGCTGGTTGAAATATGTGCGTAGTTACCAGAAAATGAGTGAAGATGACAAACTCCCACGCATGCACAATGTCAATCTCCGTGAGGCTCAGACTATCTTCTTTGACCACATCAGAACAGTTATCTTTGAGGAACGTGAGCTAAGGTCACTACAGAGCCTCCTCAAAGACTACAGCTCTATCATATCTCGGTATGGCTTCTCAACATCCAGCATCAAGTCATCCTTTATCAAAGATATCCTGACCCGGGAGTTTGAGGGCAAGATCGGCTTCCACTCCCGCCCTCAGAGAAACCAGAGCGACCTAGTCTATGACACGTCTGGGGGTGGTTCATATGTTGAAGCAGCACTCTCCGCCATCGGTGTTGGCAGTGAACAACTGGTGCACAATGTGGCTAAGCGGCTCAAGGATGATGTCAAGTCAATCAAACCCATCCCATGGCCGCCAAGAGTCGAGGAGCTAGAAGAGGAGGAAGAGCTCTCGCCTCTCATGGTGCAGCTGCTATCTGCTTTGCAGGGGAAGAAGGAGGTAGATCTGTCTCCCAGCACACTCTCTCTCACCTCTCTCATCACGCAGTACATTACAAAGCGACCCACTACTACCGCCATCAATGCCACCGTCACCCTTCATGGAATGACTCGCAGCAAGGAGCTTATTGACTCTTACTACAAGCTGGGCATGGGGATCAGCTACCCGAACGTGCTTCTCCTACGTGACCTCTGGACCATGCATGACCTCGAGCGATGTTTGATCTGTCCTGATGAGATCGCTGAGGGAGAACCAAGCATTAGTATCATTGACAATGATGACTTTACCAACGACACGTTGACAGGAGGGGGTACTGCACACCGCTGTAACTGGATGTTTCTGCAGCGTCTAGAACGTCTTGTACCGGATTATGAGGCTAACATCCAGGATGAGCAAACACGAATCACAGACGCAAAGACTGTGTCACAGGCACTAACTGAGAAGGCATCTGAGATGCAGGTAGTTAAGCCGTATAGGACGATAAAACGTGGGGAGCCTCCCATCCGGCCAAAGCCCACTATGTTCTCATCAAGTACAAAGCATCAGTGCAAGCGGAGCATTTTTCATGCCCTTGCTCGTGTGGACGTGGATGGTGACCGCCCTGATGCAGCTGAGCAGGCTATCCCTTCATACAATGGGTTTTATGCTGGTTTAAATGCGGAGCAAGGGAAGAGCAAGGCTTATTTTCATATGTCCTACAGTCAACCGCCCAACAAGTCAGTTGTGAATGACATCATGGACAAGCTTTCTATCATCATTGCCACCAAGCACATGCCTTTCACCTTCTTAGTGGGAGATCATCCCGTGTACGTCCTCATTACCCTGCTCAAGGCCGAGAACCTAAAGAAATACCATGACATTGTGCCCTTTCTAGGTCCCTTCCATACACAGTGTGTGATGATGAGTGCTATATACAAGCGCTACAACGGGAGTGAGTTAGGAGATGTACTCGTGGCAGCAGGAGTTATTGCCGAGGGCTCCGTTGATCGTGCGCTGAAAGGCAAGCATTACAAAAGGGGGCTGCGTTGCTTGAGGCTTATGTATGAGGCGCTCATGAGTCAGCTGGTGCAGGAGAGGCTCGTGCCCTGCCTGGCTGATGAGACGAGGGAGAACCTCGAGTTTCTGAGAGATACTAGTCTTTCCCAAGAATCCCGTGCTGCTGCTCATGCAGCACTGGAGGAGGATGCTGACCTGGACAGCCTTATCACTAACTTATTCATCCATGTGGAGGCCAGTGACATGGCAGACTACTGGAGGGACTTCCTGTCCATGACAGATGCACTAATGCAGAATGTCCACGCAGTCCAAATCTGTAACTGGGACCAGCTGAAGAGAGTGAGGAAGATGAGAGCCAGGAGGGGAATGAGGAGCGAGATGATGATGTACAAAGGCGGGGAGATTCATTGGAATCTGATGATTCAGATTCTAGTGAAGCAGAATGCTCTGATTCGGACTAATCATCTATCTATAATTCCAGTAATCTCTGTGTGTATGCGACCGCTGTTTCTCGACAACTACCAGTCCGATATACTTGAAACTTGCCAGGTATATTGCTGGGGACCCGAGGATGTGCCTTTTCAAGGTTTCATATTAATCGGACAAGTAGTTACCGAGCTATGTCCAAAAAACGATTCGACCAATCAGAGAGCAGCGAGCTACCGAGCTATGGCGATTTAGCCGTTCGCCGTTCGCTTTGGCTTTGCGAATGGACCAAACCATTTCATGTAAATAGAGGGGGGGGGTTCTACCGTACTCGCAAGCCGTTCGCTTTGGCTTTGCGAATGGACCAAACCATTTCATGTAAATAGAGGGGGGGGATATAATTTTAGATATATATATAGTACGGGCATGCCCTAGTATAATTAAAGGTCATATTGATTAATTACTTCATTTGAAAATTGTTCAAGTCACAGCTATTAAAAATAGCTTATTTTGAAGTGTAATGAGTTTACTTGTCATGCAATCATCAATTACTTTACTGCAAGATATCCTTATGGAGGTAGTTTCTTTAACATGTTTAAGTACAAAAGTTGCATTTTCGCTCTACTGGATGGTGGCCATCTTGGATTTCTGGGTCAAAATAATGTCATAACGTCAAACTAATGTCAGATTCGGAATCCTCGTGGTCAAATTACCCAAAAAAGTGTCTTTGTACGTGATTCTAGGTGTTCTGGTTCAAAACTTAATTTTCCAAGATAGTGCCGGCGGTCATCTTGGATTCTGGCCTCTGGCGAAAAATGCCGGGATTTTTGGGAGGGACATAGAGGCTATTTTTGTTATAAAATGTCAATAGAAATCAAATCAATCGTCAAACCTTACTAGCCAGAAAATGGTCACGGAATTGAAGTTTTGGACCTAACTAAAAGGTTGGCGGCCGAACGAAGACTGATGAACCACCGTGTTTGTATGCTCCGAACGAGGGGTGTTGGTGGCAGTTTCCAACGGCCGTAGATTTACTCACTCCTCCGCGGTTATTTTTCCAAATTCCGGACCAACACTTCAATGGTAAAAACAGGGTTTATTAAAGATGGGGAAGGGAGAACAGAAGCAACACAACAAATGATTCTGTACGGACTATAACCACTGCACCCATGAATACTTCCGTCAGTCAAATAGAAGACAGCAAGAGGAGGCCAAGACCAAAATAAACCTGTGCACATGCTAAGCTCACGCATGGTAGTTGTGATTATGACGGGAGTGGTGGGCTCAGTTTGGACGAGACCCGCCACGTCCTGATCTGGACTCCTGCTGGGGCCTCATGTTGGGTCACGCCAGTGCAGCTCGGACACTTTGCTTTGGATTTGTGTGAAACCACCTACTCGCTCCACCATTCACTTGTTTTACTCACTGGCACACAGTTATATGGAACAACTCAACTTGCACACCGACTCCACAGACCCTGCACGGCGTTTATGGTCCCTTGCAACCATGCCCAGCCCAGCACACTCTGGCTGCGCGCCGGCCTTCTCGAGGCTTTGAACCCTCGGGGACGTTCCCACATATCTGATATGGTCGCTGAAGTGCCCTGCCCCCTTCCCCTTCCTTTGTGATCTTCTCGTCTCCTTCAGGTGGGGGGTGGTTCGCTGTGAGCACACAATACCTGCTTACCTTTCCAAAAGAACACATTTAGATCACAAATGGGAAGCGTTTTAGAGGCTTGAGGCACGGAAATGGTGGGGGCTTACACAATACATAATGGTGGGAGGATGTTTGATATCTGCTAACACGCTCTTCAACATGTAACCTATCATTCAACACAGAAACCAAACTTATGATATAAGTTAATGAATTATCTCTTGTAATCTTACTCTCATTAACTCCTATGGTCATCCTTGCATCAATATTCATTGTGCTTGTACATCAGTAGTTTTCTGTGTTTGCGGTTCTTCCTTGCTTCAAGCACTTGAACTTTTTCGGGCTACCTCTGCCTTTTTTTTTCTTCTTTTTTTTTGTATACATAATCGAGGCTTGTTAAAGACCTAACATTTATCACACAAGCAGATCAAACAGACAAACAAACAAAGTATATAAAAAGGGGAGCGGAAGACAAGATGGGTAGAGAAGGGGAAGCACATAAACACAACATTTGAGAGCAGGGACATCGGGAATGTGTGGGAGGGAGAGGGCTTGGGGGGAGGCGGCGTGGGAAGGGGGGGGGGGTGGGAGAAGTATAAACACAAGGACACCAAGGACTTCCAGGAAATAAGTTGGTATTTCAAAAAAGTGGATTTGGGGTGAAATTAGCGGGGGTAGAAAAGATCAAGGTTTTGGATGGGGGAAGATAAGAGATGGTGGTGAATAGCTGTTTTAAAGACCCAGAGGGAGGAGTGGGATTGAAGAGAGTGAGGGAGTTTGTTCCAGAGGTGGGAGAAAAGAGGAATGAAGGAGTGAAGGTGAGCAGAGAGTCTTGATTTTGGCAGTTTAACCATAAGAGGGTTGTAGGCAGATCTTGTGTGACAAGATAGGAATATTTGGGGGACAGAGCCCAGAGAGAGCTGGAGGAGCAAGGCCGGAGAGGAGTCGGTAGAAGACAGAAAGACCACCAACCTGCCTGCGGTGAGTAAGTGAAAGGCCCTCGGAGGTAGCTTCATCACGGGAGATTCCAATGATTCTGAGCGCTTTGGTTTCAACAGTGTGAAGACGATCTAGGTGTGAGGCAGGAGCACCAGCCCAGAGGGGAGAGCAGTATTCCATTGAGCTGCGGATGAAAGCCTTGTATGTGGTGAGGAGCTCAGGTGTGCCAAGGAAGGACTTCGCACGACGGAGGATGCCCAGTCGGCGACTGGCTTTGGAGGTCAGATTTGAAATGTGGTTTTCCCAGGAAAGATCATGGCAGATAGTGAGACCCAAAAGCTTGAGTGACAGAACTTCATGGAGAGGATTATTCAGAAAGTGGATGGGAGGGTTGTCCAGTCGGTCTTTTCGGAGAGGCATCGTAAGAGTGTGAGATTTGTCAGGATTGAAAGACATGTTCCACTTGTTTGCCCAGTCTGTGATTTTGTCCAGATCTGCAGAGAGTGAGGAGGCTGCAGACTGCTGATCTGAGGGATGAGGAATGGAGCGGCAGAGAGTGGAGTCATCAGCAAAGAGATAGAGAGGATTTTCAAGAGAGTCAGAGAGATCATTGATGAAGACCAGAAAAAGCACAGGGCCCAGAACACTGCCTTGGGGAACTCCAGCCTGAACAGGAAGAGGAGATGAGAGAAACCCATTGAGGGCCACACGTTGACTACGACTAGAGAGGAAGTCCGCCAGCCATGCGTGGAGATTTCCATGGATACCAAAGGAGGAGAGTTTGGTGAGCAGAGCGGGGTGCCAGACCGTATAGAAGGCACGTGATATGTCGAGGGAGACAGCTCTATCCATTGTTGAGAAAGCAGAAGCAGCATGTCCAGAGTAGAGTGACCTGGTCTGAAATCAAATCGATGATCATAGATCAAGCCATTGGAGAAGAGGAAAGATTTCATATTCGAAGCAATGATGGATTCCATGACTTTGCTGATAATTGGGAGAAGGCTGATTGGTCTGTAGTTGCTAGGATCTGTTTTTGCACCTTTTTTGTGTAAAGCGGTGATGTTGGCTGATTTCCAAGCAGATGGCAGATGACCTTGAGCGAAAGAGAGGGTGAAGAGAACAGAGAGAGGGAGTGAAAGAGTGGAAGAACAGGATATTAGGACCCGTGGGCTGATGCCGTCAGGTCCAGTTGCAGAATCAGAGTCGAGGTTTGACAGAAACTTTTCCACCTTGCCTTGGTTCAAGAATCGTGGAATGCCAAATTCAACAAGACAGATGTGCAATCCAATGACTTGAAACTATTGTGATGCTTAACGGTGTGAAATGGGAAAGCACCCTTTGTTGCAGTAACAGCATCCTCTGATTTGCTGCCTGGTTTTACAAAATAATCTGTCAATTTTGTTCATGAGGATGAGCTCTCTCCTCAAACTGATTCTTATGCTTGTCCGAATCCACATGAGATTATAAATCAATTGCACCTTTATTTGCTGCAGAGACAAACGTACGAGCTCTACATACCAAGCACTCGGCTTCCCATTCTTCTCGGCCACTTCAAAAACACGGCAATTTTGTCTTTAGCTCTGCAGCGAATTTACAGTTTCGTTTTGGCATTGTGAAGAAGAAATTCAAAGGAAGATCAAACAAATGTACAAGGTATAACGGTACGGACTCGAACACACCGAATGAGCACGCCACTGGACTCTCACTGCGAGGTTGGACAGGAAGAGGGAGTAGACGCACGAGCCGATGTTTTCAAACACGTCCATTATGCCATGACGGAGTAGTTCAGGCTTGTACCAAGCTGCCCTGGTGCAAACATTACATAACTGCATTTTATCACCCTATGTACAAAAATATTTTAACCGTTTAAATAAGGTAAAAAAAAAAAAAAAAGGTATCCCAAATCTTAAATGGTAAAGCCCCAGACATTTTTAGATATTTAAAAAACTTGGCCGGATGGAGATTTAACGACCGAAAAGGAGGGCATGTCTGGGGGGGTTCGGGGTGGGGGGACGGACATATGGTAACCCTAGTTTAAGCCTGTGTAGTGCTGTTGCTGAATATCGCAGAATCAAACGAGCAGTCCTGCAGAGAGTTGAAGGAGCTGTTGTTGAAAAATTTGGTCTGATTGTATTGTTTTTCGAAAGCTGAATGGAAGTTTTGAACTTTAGGTTTCCTTTGCTCTTTCAACTTTGTATGAAGTTCCACCTTTTATGTCACCATGTGTTGAAAAAGGGCAATTGTGCTATTGGAAAAAAAAGGAAAAAAAGTGTGCTATTCAGTGCAACCCTAATCTTGTCCCTTGTATGCAGTTCCTCTGCGAGTGCCAGTTTGATGACAACATTCGTTTCAAAAGCGTAGTGAATGAGGAGGAGGCAGATGACATGCGGTTGCAGCCACTGGGTCGCGATGCTTGTGGTTTTATGTACTGGCTGCAGCGTGACCGTGATCTCAATCTGCGTCTGTATGCTGAGGAGCAAGATGATTATACAACCTGGCGCCTCGTCTCAAGGTGCTGGCTTTTCTGGCCCCTCTGCCTGAGAAGCCCAAGTTAAAAGTTCCAGACTTGCAATTCTTTGTTTTGTGAGTTGCATCTCTTCGCACTGTTGGTGGCAATTCCTTTTTTTTTTTGCTTAATCTCCCTCCTGTATTTTAAATTTTTATTTTGCCAGCAAATGGTAGGTCATTGCCATTGGAGCTCTGCTCTATTTTGTCGAGGTTGATTGTAAGTTTAAACATCGGTCGTATGGAGCAATTGTTTCATGTGTGGCCTGTTATCATTGCTGCATGCATCTTCTCCAGGAGCCGAGACCAGCTTGCTGAGCTTCTCCAGCTGCTCCGAGCTCAACTTGAGGTTTGTGAGCTTTCGAAAGAAGCTGGAGGTTCTGGGGGAAATGAGGTCATAGACGAAGGAGAGGGAGCTCAATCGAGGCAAGTGGACTCTCGGTGCAGCAGCCCTGCACATCCTCACGGAGATGCATCTTCGGGAGGAGATGACAGTGCAATGGGTAATGACAGTCTTCTCTTTCATGTTATTCGTAACGTCTTTGCTCTGGAATATATTTTAGAATATTGTGATTTCGTTCCGATTTTTTTTTTTTTTAAAGATTTAAGAAAACACTATTTTTACCTCCGCCACCTGTCTTTGTCTGTCTGTCTGTCTGTTTGTTTGTTTGTCTCTGAACAAGATATCTCCAAAAGTTGTAGACGGATTTGGATTAATTTTGGTGGAGATGTTGGGTGTGTGACAAGGATAAAATAATTAGATTTTGGTCTGGATCTGAGATATCTCTGGATCTGAGAATTTAAGTGATTCTTCACCATTGAGAGATAGGGCCAAAAACTATAATATAGCACAATATCTGAAAAGGTTGTGGAGAAGCTATGACAAAACTATGTAGAGGAGTTGGGTTGGTGATGAGAATGAGCCAATTCGATTTTGGTTCAGGTCCAGATCCATCTTCGGGAGGAGATGACAGTGCAATGGGTAATGACAGTCTTCTCTTTCATGTTATTCGTAACGTCTTTGCTCTGGAATCCAGATCTGGCCTATTGGTAAAATACCAAACATAGACTTTTCAGCCTGACGGAGGTATGCGCTCTATACCGAGTGTCGTAGTTTTGCATGAGGTCTTTTAACTTTTTGAGTTATTTGTATTCCTTATTGATGAAAACTTGATGATACAATTGATATTGTACTATTAGATAACTCTTGAAAATATAGCCTGGTGTTGCCTTAGCAGTTATGGCGCAGGCTTTGGATCCTAGGATCCTGAGTTTGAATCCCGGTCGATCGCTGAATTAATGCCGGGGGAGGGGGGAGTGTTGACTCAGCCTGTCATCCTTATGAGGTCGGCAAATTTGAGTACCAGCGTGCTGGGATGAATCGTCCCGGTGTGTACCCAGATTTAGAATAGGTACACCATATCCCTGCGCATCGTAAGAGGCGACTAAGGGTTTTCGTCAGGAAGGGCATCCGGCAATAAAAACATTGCCTCAAACAGGGAACCATGATTAACATGGGGCCCGCAAGGCTAGCGGGGGAAAATGGCCTTAAAACCATCATTCATTCATTCATTCATTCAGATGATTCTTGAAAAGCTGTACAGTCAATAATGTTTGTGGTTCAAGAATTATCAAAAAGTTTCAAATTCTCTGTCCACCTCCCCATCCCACTTTTCCCCCTTATTCTCTTTGAATTATGATCGGTGTGTTCTGATCTTCCTCCGAATCATTAAATCTCGTTGTTCTTCTCCACATTGTTGTTCCCTTTTCTCACATCTATGGAATGTGTTCCCTGTGATTTTGGTGAAGTTCCAGTCCTGTCCAATCTTCTTCTTTCCAGTTATTCAAGATTGCTCACCACCTGATGGTTAAACTCTGATGGTTAAACTGCCGAAATCTCGGCTCTCTGCTCACCTTCACTCTTTCATTCCTCTTTTCTCCCGCCTCTGGAACAAACTCCCTCACTCCCTTCAATCCCACTCCTCCCTCCAGGTCTTTAAAACAGCTGTTCACCACCATCTCTTATCTTCCCCCATCCAAAACCTTGATCTTTTCTACCCCCGCTAATTCACCCCAGATCCACCTTGTTTGAAATTCCAACTTCTTTCCTGGAAGTCCTGGCAGTGTCCATATGTTTTATACCTCTCCCACCGCCCCCTTCCCATGCCCCCCCCCCCCCCCCAAAGCCCTCGCCCTCTCTCAGATCTCTCGATGTCTCCATGTCTCTCGGTCCCTGCTCTCAAATGTTGTGTTTGTGTCCTTCCCCCTCTCTCCCCATCTTGTCTTCTACCACTCCCGATGTTATATGTTTTATGTGTCGGTTTGTCTTTCTGTGTGATTAATGTTCGCTCTTTCACGAGCCTCGATCTTGTATACAAAAAAAACAAAAAACCCAATTGCAGTCTCCACACCTTCCTGATACATTTTCTCACTCAACCTGTCTCCTATATTTACAAGCAAACGTTTCTGTTATTTACATAAATGTATTTATTTCTTTTTTAATTATTTATTTGTTATTTTGTGTATTTATATAAATTTCTTTATTATATAACTGATTTAAAATTTCTTTATTTGTATTTGTATAAATTTCTTTATATAATTTATATTGTAGAAATATCCCGAAGTATGACATCCCGGTGTGTACCCTGATGTCCCCGAAGTATGAGTAGAATATCCCGAAGTAAATATCCTGAAGTATGAGTAGAAATGATCCCGGTGTGTACCCCGATTTAGAATAGGTACACCATATTTAGAATAGGCATCGTAAGAGGTGACGAAGGGTTGGCGTTAGGAAGGGCATCCGGCCATAAAAACTGCCTCAAACAGGGAACCATGATTGTCATGGGGCCCGCAAGGCTAACCCCCGCTTCAGCGGGGAAAAATGGCCTTAAAGCGATAATTCATTCATTCATTCATTGTAGAAATAAAATTTCTATTATTCCCCAATTTCCATGTTTATTCATGTCTGTATTCCACCATTATTGCCCTATGTTGCTTATTGGTGCTTTATAATTTTTTTCATTATAGTGTTTCAAAATGATTGTTTTGACGATCATTCAATGATCATTTAAGAGCTGATCACCTAGTGAGTGAACTTGGTAATGATGATTACTTTCTAGCCAATGTCATGATTAAGAGTCTTGAAATTCATCTGGCATATATGTTGTTCCAGATATTCCCCAGCAGGTCCAAGAACCTAAAAAGGAGGATAATAGCAAGAAGAGTAAGAAAGAAGAAGAGGAGGAAGTGAAAAAAGTTGAAGGAATTTGTGACATTGAAATTAAGAAAGAATCTGATAAAAATGAGGATATGAAGTTCAAAAGTGAAGAAAAGAAGGTAAAAGTTATCTTGCCAGTCAGTTTGGAAATTGACAGCAGCTCGGCACCTTCAGTAACGGACATTTCCGTGAAGGTAGAAGTGAAGTCTATTTCATCTATGGCTTTTTTGGAAAAAACCTTGCCACCACCACTTTCATGTATTGAAGAGGACGGAAAGAATTTGGAGCGTAGTGGGGTAGTGGAAAGTGCATCAGGTGGTTGCCTTTCTACACATGCTGCTAAACAGGCCAAATTACCCATGAAGAAACGAGACTTGAAATGCATGCCATGGAGTTCTATGCCATCTTTACCTTCTGCCAGCTGTGCGGAGCCTCGTGATGGAGTAGAAAAGGCAACATTGGGAAATGAAGTCTATTCTATTTCTGCTGCAGTTCTTCAAAATGACACTGCCAACCAGTATGGAAATTTGACAACTGTTGCAGAACAGGAGTATAGGCTTCCATTGTTAGATGCTACCATTTTAAGCAGGGACAAAGCTTCCATTGCAAAGGAGACTTGCATTTCTAAGTCTGATATGAGGTGTGAAAAACCTGGTGGAGTATTAGCTTGTGGGAACAATGTTGCACTTGAAGGATGTGCTTTGGAGCTTGCAAAGGAGAGTGTAACAGGAAAGGAAGGTGAATGTGCGGGTGAGAGGGAACCACCATTTGGAAGGTTGTCAGCCCCAGATGTCCACACTGCAGTTTCACTTAGCTTAAAAAGTGAGATTAAAGAACTCGAAGCGAAGGTTTATTTGGACAGTATGGAGAGGAAGGTGGGAGTAAAGGATCCCGTGAAGGACTTTGAGGTCTCAACTCGAGAAAATGATGTGGAGAAGCTGGAAAAAGATCTGAAAGGACAGAAAAGTCGGCTTAACTCTGAAGTTTTACGGAGAGATGGCGAAATGAATGTGGCATTCCCCAAAAAGACTCTTCCAGTAGGTAATGGACATCCTGAATCAAAAATAAGTGAGAAGACACAAAGCAACGGAAAGGAACTTGAGGTCGACAAAATGCGGTCAACAGTACTGCGTTGGAGCAATGGAGGAAATAACTGTGGAGAACTTGATATTGGGCAAAACGTTGTAGATGAAAAACATATTGGACTAGACTGGCAGGCTAATGGCTACTCGGTTACTCCTGAAGCAGGATGTTTGGAAGCAGTTCCTGCTCAGCAGGTAATCACAGGACTCACAAATGGTGGTGAGGCTGTGACACATGAGAGAGGCCACAGAATTGTTAAAGAGTTAGATAATCAAAGTGCTGAAAACCAAGCAATGGTGTCTGATCCTAAATCCTCTTCTACTGATGACCAGCCTATCGTAGTGTCACCTGATTTGGAAAAACAGGTAATGAAGGAGAGTGAGCAGGTAGCGTATGATTTGACATTGAAGTATGATAGATTGCAGATGGGAACAGAAAAAGTGCTTCCTCCAAAAGGAGTTAAAAGAAAAGCTTCAGTTGCTGAAGATGTGCTCAAAGGTCATAGTGCTGCTTGCAAAACAGGTATGGATGAAAAGGAAATCCTTGGAGAAAGGGGACTTGAGGAGAAAAGCAAAAAAGATGATTGCTGTCTTGACACAGAGAGAGGTAGTGAAGATAGTGATGGATGCAAAAATGTGCTGCTTGTTGAGAAAACAGGAAAACCAAAGTATGGTAGAAAAGTAGGCAACTTGTGCTGTAGGATTGAATTGAAGGATCAAAGGGAAGGTGTTGGTATTGAGGCTGAGATAAAGAATAGTGTAAATCTTGCGAGGATTCAACAAAAAGAGGCGTTGGAAGAAATAACTTTCTCTGACAGCTTTCAACAGAGCAAGCTTGAAAATAAGTTGATAAAAGAAAATAACTTGAGTGGAGATGCATCTTGCTCTCCAAAGAAGGTGGAGGACTGTATTTCAAGGCAACAAGAAGAAGTCTTACAAACAGATATGGAAGGTAATGCTGAAGGAAAGGTGATGATGGGAGTGAGAGTTGAAAATAAAGTGGGAAAGGTCCAAGAGCAGATAGTTAGGTGGGATCATTCAGAGACTGGCAAGGAAAGGGGGAAAATATTGGGAGCAGAAGAACGAAGAGTTCTGCAAAAGGATCAAGGCAAAATTGAGAAACAAGGGTCAAACAAAGAGTTGGCAATTGTGGGAAAAGCCAAAATTATGAACAAGGTAAAGATTGCTCAAAATAAATGCTTTGAAGGAACGAAAGATGGTGAAGACTTTCTGAGTGAAACTGAAAGAGTGCTCGGGAGCAAAGAGGGAAAAGCAGAGAAGGTGATTGACGGTGATGTTCAGCCAGGGAGGAAGGTTGTTGATGAAGCATGTGATGAGCATCGAGATGATGTAAATAACGTCTCGTGTTCTGCAGGTGATGTTGAGAAAAGGTCAGTGACGCATAGTGAAGAAGAACAAGGACTTGAAAAATGCACCAAGGGGAATGAAGCAGAAAAACATTTTATGATCGTTACAGAGGGGATGAAAGGTGGAAATAGTACTCCAAAATGTATTATACGCCATGTGATGGAAAAGTGTTCAGTAGTTGATAAGGATGAAGACAAAACTGAAGTGAAAGCAAGCAAGCAGAAGTCTGAGGAAGCAACATTTGTGGAAAGCAAAGCTGACGATCACAGTGGCATTGATGAAGGTGGAAGTATTAAAAATGAAGAGAGCCATCTGGCTGAGAGTATGATGGAGGAAAGAAATAGGAATGAAGAGAGAGAACACTCGCTGACAATGCCAAAGGAAAAGGAGAATAATGACAGCCTCCCATTAGAGATGAGAGATGAAACTTTGCATGAAAACATTCTTGATAATGGTTCCAAAAAGAGGAAACAAAATGATACTGACCATGAGAAACAATTGAGAGAGAATTGTGAGAAATTGGTTGACACTGCAGGGGAATTGTTGAATGAAGGCAAGCAAAAGAAGTTGGCAACCTCTCAAGCTGTATCAGTGGAGGGGAAGGAAGATTTTGATGGAATTCGTGTTGGATTGAGATGGAATCTCCGTCGTTCGACACGCACAGCAAGGCCGACAGAAAAGGCCGCAGCGGCGGCACAGCAGTCTCAACGAAGGAAGCGCAGCACTCCTGGAGATGTGCATGAAAGTCTATCTGAAGGGAAAAGGCTTGTGAAGAAGGTTTGTAAGCGACCAGCCAAAGCACAGAAGGTGAGTTCTCATTATTGCTGTATGTTGTTGTTTTTGGTCTGTGCTTAAATTTATTTTTTTTTACTTGCAAAAATGCCAAACATTCCTGATTAATGCCTTGTGTAGTTGAAAATATGCGAATCTGTTAATCTACCTACCCTCTTTCCACTTTCCTATTACAAATAGCATCTCTTGAGCATCAGCTGTTCTCTGCCTGTTTGTTTATTTACTTATGTATCTCCACCCCTTCCCCACCCCAACCTTGGCCATTGCCATGTAACCACAGAAAAGTTGGGGTAAGAAACGAAAATACAATTCCGGTAAGAGTCGCTGGAGACGAAAGCGAGACTTTTGGAGCGATAGTGGCAGTGATGAAGAGGAAGAGGATGAGGATGACTTTTATCACGAGAGTGAAGAAAGAGAAGATGAGGCTGAAAAGGAAGATGAACATGAAGAAGAAGAACAAGAAGAACAAGAGGAGGAGGACGAGGACAATGAAGAAGTTGATGAAGCGGAAAGTGATGAAAAAGATGGTGAAAGCTTGAAGGCAAAAGATGGATTGGGGGAGGAAGAGGCAGAAAAAGAAGAGCAACCACCAATTGAAGATGACCCTTGCAAGAAGTGTAACCTTTCAAATCATCCTGAATTGGTGAGTCGACCTGGAATTTGCAGGGCTAGTACGTCCGAGGGTTAATTGCTGCCTGGTATTCTTACTATAATTCACCAAATGTCCGTCCATCCGTTCGAAGGTACCGCAAAAACGGCTCAACCGATCGCAACGATATTTTGGGTGGGTATTCTTGGGACCCCTCGGAGTAAAATGGGCTATATTATTTTTCAAAGTTTTCCAGTTTTTCCAAACACGATGGAATAATATTTACCGATATGAACAGTGATGTGGCTTTTGTTGAAATTCTACGTACCAGGAGAGAGTAGATTGACTCCTGACGAGCTCTTCCTACATAAACGTGCGGCTCAGAAGTAACATGGCAGCGTGTGCAAAGTGACTGAGAAACAGGTGAAGCGGCCGCTTCCGTGTTACAGATTCGGCGCGCACTCTTCACACATAAACGTGCGACTGAGAAAGATGTGCAGCGGCCGCTTCCGTCTTGCTTCAATCATTTTTCAAAATGGGCACCATGCACTGTTTAGATTTTGATGATTTGTGTGTGATATGATTCAAATAGTAAGGGAAACATATGAAAATCTGTTAACTAAATTGTTACCAAAAAATTTCTTCACCAATATGTTTGTAAAGGTGTGTAATAACATGTGTTAAAATGTTGAAGGTCAACTCCCATGGGAAACCCAGAAAAAAAGCTGTTGAATTCGGGTACCGAAAAATTATTTTCGAGAAATTTTTTTTTTTTTAATCGGCCCTTAAGTAACTTATGAGGGGTCAAATAAGGGTTTTTCATGATTCTGAGTTGATTGTTAACATTTATATTTCACCACAGACACTCCTTTGTGGAAAAATAATTTCTAAATATATCTCATTTTCTACTTTGCAGGACATGGAGTCTAGCAATATGGATGAAGACGTTACTCCACCTGTGCTCAATTGCTTCATCTGTGCATGCTCGGATACACCAGCTGAAAGGCTCTTACAGGCAACTCCAAAGGGATACTCAACTTTATTGAAACAAGCAGAAACTGTCGAAAATGTTACTGTTGTGGAACGTATGAAGGAGGCTCAAAAGGAAGGAAAACTGAGGTACCACCAGAAGTGTAAAAATGATCTGCACAACAACTTTGTTGCAACCACCAAGAAGTCAGCTCAAGCATCAAAGGCAGAGAAAGAGTCATCAAAGTTGAAGAGAAGACGCACTACTTGTGAGTTCAGTTCATCAACTGGCTGCAGTTCTAGAAGATCACAGTCAGTTGACCTCCTGTATAAGGATGTATGCATTCTTTGCAACCAACCAGCCCAGCTCTACAAAAATAATCCAGCACAAGCTAGAAAGAAATACAGAGTGCCAGATAATTTGACTGCAGATACACTGAAGGCAAGCTTGCTGAAGACAGCATGGAGTCGCGGGGATGACTGGGGCACTGAAGTCACTGGATGCCTGGAAGGGATCAACGACTTGGTAGCAGAAGAAACACTGTACCATTTGCGATGCAAACTTATGTTTGCGAGAGGTGACAGTTTGTCCAAGACTGATGAGGAAGGAAAAAGGAAGAGAGGACAGAGGAGTATTGATGAGGAGCGAGAGGCAGTTTTTATTGAATTCTGCGAATGGTTAGACTCAGAATTAGAGCATGGGGTAATGAACATGGACCAAGTCCATGAAAAGCTGCAGGAGTTTGATCAGTCACCAGAGAAGAGCCTTTCTTATTCAAAGCATTGGCTAAAGATAAAACTTCTAGAGAAATACGAAGACACCTTGTATTTCACAACACAGGAAAGAAGGGCAGATGTACTCTGTCTCAAAGATGGCACCGACAATATTCTGCGAGAGCATCATGCTAATCTTGACCATGGAGATGAGAAGACTCAGATCATAAAGACGGCACTCAAGTTCATATCCAATGATATTGCCTTGATTGATTTAGGTCCAAAGTCATACCCCACCACACACAGTATGACTGACATCGATAGTCAGCTGACACTTGTTCTTGTAAGCCTTCAGATGTTCTTGAGACCGATTGTCAAGACAGACGAAAGAGTTGCCGTTTGGGGGCAGAATTTTATTAAGGCCTGTCGACCTCGGTCTGGAGTATTGCCACACCAAATGGGGCTTGCCATACAACTTGATCATAGATTTGGGTCAAAATGGATGCTCAACAAGTTCCACCGGCTGGGATACACTGAGTCTTACACGGAGACACAAAACTACAAATACTGCTTCCTTAATAGTAGGAGTGGAGATGATGTTCCAGATACTTCTGGCACTCTTGACACCATTGTGGAGGAAACCGATGAACAGATCAATGATGAGGTTGCGGTTGATGCTGCGCTTGAGGATCAATCAGTGATGACAGCCAAAGTGCCAGCCAGTGAAAGTGAATTGTCAAGTAATGATCAGGTGGTCTTTATGGAGGTTGGGGAAACAAACAATGCAGTCACTCAGTTTGTTGGAGACAATATAGATTTAAACATTGTCTCTATTCACGGAAACACTCCCTTTCACTCAATGGGTTGGATCGAAGTCACCTCTCCGGCACCACCTTTGCCAGATCCACAGACAACAGCAGCTTTCCCCCGGGTGAAGTTGAAGGCACTCGACAAAGCTAAGATCCTGAGAGGAACTGAAGTAAAGATTATTCCATTTACGAACAGGAAACAGATAGGAACGAACGCGATCATGTTTCTCCCCCTCGCTGAGCTTTCCTCCTCTCTGGCTCATGATCAGCCACTCCTCACTCCAGGTGACACACTCTGGGCAGCGGGGTGGGTGATCAAAGCCAACGATCCTGAGTTCCCACACTCCAACTGGAATGGCTGGATGAAGAGAATCCATGCTAATGATGCAAAGCAGAGCACACAGATCGAGTTCCTCCCAGTTATTGAAGGAGACCCTAATGACCTCAACACCATCTTCACCACTCTGAAAGAGTGCATACGGCGCGCTGAGGTCGCTATAGTGGCCTTTGATCTTCCGATTTGGCTGAAGGCTGTGAATATAATAAAGCAGGCAAATCTTCTACAGAGCATGTCTCTGAACCCCAGTGACTATGGATGGACAATAGGTGTGCATGGGTATGAGCCAGTTCCAACACTGGACCCCACGGCTCCTGAGGAGCTATTGCAGTTCACGAGCTGTAATTGTCATGGAGATTGCAGCAACCGGCGATGCAGCTGCAAGAAGAATGGGGTCACGTGCATCTCGGCCTGTGGAGTCTGTAATGGCATTACATGCAGAAACTGCAGTCATGATGTTGTTGAGTCTGAAGAAGACATAGACAATGACTGTTGAAACTTCTGACATTGTGAATGAGAAATAACTCTTGAGTATTATATATGTATGTGAAATAAAAGCTACTTTGTGTGTAAAGGTAAAAGTGAAAATATAAATGTTAACAATCAACTCAGAATCATGAAAAACCCTTATTTGACCCCTCATAAGTTACTTAAGGGCCGATTAAAAAAAAAAAAAAAAATTCTCGAAAATAATTTTTCGGTACCCGAATTCAACAGCTTTTTTTCTGGGTTTCCCACGGGAGTTGAACTTCAACATTTTAACACATGTTATTACACACCTTTACAAACATATTGGTGAAGAAATTTTTTGGTAACAATTTAGTTAACAGATTTGTGAAATATCTCATAAAATGCCCTTACTAAAAGGATGTTTATGTGAATCGTTTTTAAAAAATAAAATAAAAAAGCCTTCAATTTGTGATATTTTGCCTTTTCATTTGGGCTTCCCAATTGAAGCCCCGCCCATAGGGCGGGTACCGTTGCTAGTTATATTAGTTGAGTAACATTTCTTCTTGCTTTCTCTCCATAGATCCTGCTGTGTGATACTTGTGACAGCGGTTACCACACAGCATGTCTGCACCCGGCTCTAATGCTTATCCCAGATGGAGAATGGTTCTGCCCACCATGCCAACATGTAAATATGTCACTGTTGCTTTGTATTTATATTTTCTGCCACTCATTGTGGGGTTTGTTTTACCACCCTATTTGTCATTATCGAACCACACTTGTCCTTCCTGTTTTGAGTATCCCTTGTGTCTGCATCGATTTTTGCTTGCATATGACCAGGCCTAAGCGCCCCCTGGCGGCTGGCGGCGTTTGGGATGCCGGGATGCCATCTGGGATGCCCCTGTTCTGCACCCATTCCAGATGCCGCTAGAGGCATCCCAGATGGCATCCCGGCATCCCAAACGCCACCAGCCGCCAGAGGGCGCTTCCGCCGGGTCATCTGTTTGCCCCGCAAACTGACCCTTCAGGTGCGCGGGAATTCTGGGGGGGCACGTGTGGTGCCCGATGGCTTGCTGGCACGGTGACATCATTCCGCGCACCAATGGGGTGTCGGCCACGACCAAGGGGTAGGCGTGGCCTCGGGATATACACAGGACTCGCAGCCCCGAGCGAGTCAGTGCTACAGTTTGAGCTTTACAATAAAGACTCTTTTGATCCTACGCGTTGTGGCTTACCTTCTTTGGCAAACAAGTTGCGTGCGTAGCACCACGCTACACCGGGGGGTTGACTCAGCCTGTCATTCTTCCGAGGTCGGCAAATTGAGTACCAGTTCACTGGTAATTCCCTGTTTGTCGTAAAAAGGCGACAAAAAGGGTTGGTGGCAGGAAGGGCATCCGGCCGTAAAACATTGCTTCAAAAAGGGGACCAAAAAACAACAACAACCACGGTCCCCGAAAAAGGCCAACCCCTGCTTGCGGGGAAAAATGGCCTCTAAAGGTGTTTTTTTTTTGTTTTTTTTTTTAATATGGCCCAAATACATTCCTGAATATGCATTTATAACCCACCACCCCACCTTCTTCCCTCATTCCTTTCGTTTCAATCGCATCTCATAGCAAAAGCTCTGTGAGCGACTACAGGACGAGCTCACCAAGCTGGATGCTCTGCTAAAGAAGAGAGAGCGTGCGGAAAGGAGGCAAGCACATGGCACCTTTTGTTTCTTATTACTATGGCAAGGCTGTCTTAAGAATCTGTGCATACATCAGCTTTTTAAGCACATTTGGCAATGTTGCTAGGAACCCTGAAAGGTTTTGCTTTTGAATGTTTATTCAAAAGTTGTGCTTTGAAATCCCACAGAATATATGTTTACTTTTGTATTGACAAAGCCTTTCTCCAACCTCCCTAAAATAGAGATTATCTCGCATTTTGTTGCCTTAGCCCTGTAAATGGTGTTGCACATCTTGGTGAGTTTAAACTTGACCAACACAGTCATGTGACATTGATTTCAACGATGATTAACACTTTGCAGCTAGCATATGAAATCCACATAATAATAATAATAATAAGAGTAAAATTAGATCTTTAATATAGCACATATAACATTTGATAAAATATCTCTACGCTTTACATAAAATCAAATATAAAGAAGCTGAGGTGATGGGAGCAGCCAGTCAGGCGCACTCCAAAAACAAATTAAACTAAAATTAAGAATTAAATCAATAATTCAATTTGGATGCATTTACTTATACTACAATGTAGGAATAAAAAAAAAATAGATTACACCACTTATTTAAAACATCATTAAACAAGTAAAGATACATTCAAAGTACACCGCCCCCATGCCAAATAATTAAATATCCCACAGCGCGGCATTGCCAGGGCGCCTTTGGCGCCCAGCAATACCGCAGTGCAGCTCAGAGAGAGTGCATTGGGAGGGAGAGGTGTACAATAATTGATTGATTAATTGCATAATTAAAATCGATAAAAGGTTATCATAAAATATTTTCTTAATCAATTGGCTAATAGCATAACTAAACCACTAGTGCTTCATCCGAAGATGTATTTTAAAAATGTAATTAAATAAGTCATTAATAAAAAATTAATTGATTAATCAATAAATAATTAATCAATGAAATGATTAATCAATAAATCAAAAATATCCTTTATGGCCACATCACCTGGTCACTGTCATGTCCAAATATTAGCTTCCTAGGTCAAAAGGTCCTGAGATATTGCCCAGATGAGAAAGAAAATAAATAAATGATTAATAATGAAAATAAATAAATAATAATCATAAAAAAATTAAATAGTTAATCAATTGGCTAATAGAATACACAAACCACCACCATTTCATCAGAATTTGTAACTTAAAAAAAAAAAAAAAAATTTAGTCATTAATCGAATAATTAAATAATTAATCGATTAATTAATTAATTGATTAATCAATAAATCAAAAATAGCCTTTGCAGCCAAATCACTTGGTCATTGGCATGTTCCAATATCAGCTTCCTAACTCAAAAGGTGCCTGAGATAATGGTCAGAAGAGAAAGTAAATGTATAAGTACTTAATTAATCGCTAATAATTAAATAACTCATCAATTAATTGATTAATCAAAAAAATAAATACCGTTTTTGACAAAGTACTTGCTCACTAATGTGCCGAAATTTCAGCTTCCTAGCTCAAAGGATGGCTGAGATATCGCCCGGACAAATAAACAGCAAGAAAACAACCACAGTGAAAACTGAGTACTCCCTTTCAGCGTGCGTCACTGCCGAGCCCCCTTCGGTGCCCGGCAATGACGTTATGCAGTGCCTGGAGATGGCATAGGTAAGGTGCGGTGTACAACTAGAAGCGTCAAGATTGCCACAAGATGTGTCTGTGATATCAATTTGACGCATGGACACTGAGATTGTATTAGTTGAATAACTGGACAGCTGAACACAGGGATGATGCCAGTGTGATGACTGGACAGATGAGGACGCCAAAGTGATGGCCTGACGAGCCAAACGCTGTTCGGACGATGCCGAGGCAGCAACTGGACAAACCAGATGCTGGAACCACACCGATTTAACAGGCTGGAAGTGAGGAATGATGCAAATGTGACGACTGGACAAGCTGAACACCAGAAATGCCGTCACAGTGACTGCATAAACCACGGAAGTGACGACAAACCGTGATAGTTGCTTCTCATTATCCCTCCATTGTCCAAAAAAACCTCAAGATGGTAAAGGTTATTTGTGAGGTGAGGTCCACAGACAAAATCCAGTATGAGGCTTCTGAAAGATGACTGTGCAGGGGTAGTAGCCAAAGGTCTTGCGGTGTTACATTTTCTCACCTTGCTTAAAGCAACCTGATCACATGTTGCCAGTTTCTTCTTGAGTTCTGAAAATCCACATCAACAATATTTTTACCACGGGCTTCTGCTAGTAATTATTTTTATTATTATGCCATTATAATTGGATGGTGGGTCGTTCGTGTGCAGCCACCCGGCTGCTGGTTGCATCATTTTTCTGTCGGTGTGTCTGCCGCTGATGCAATGCCTCTCTATAACCAGTTATCTGGTACTCATTTTGCTGACCTCGGAAGGATGACAGGCTGAGTCAATCCCACCTGGCGTTAATTCAACGGGATTCAAACTCAGGACCTTAGGATCCCAAGCCCGCCACCCTAACCATTAGGCCTACACCAGGTGATATAATTGGATGGAATTGACTGAATAATGTGTGGTTATAATAAGTTTGACAAAAAATCTAACTTTCATGACATGGAGGTAGGAGTCAGGATTTGAAGATGTAAGGTATGCTGGTGATGCTACTCTGGCAGAAGGTAAAGAGGACTTGATGAAACAAATCCCTTTAGCCGTTCTCACTGCAGACAGTGAATAAGGAAAGTGAAAAAGGTTGTCTTTATTTAACTCAAAACTAGAATGGCACTCTTCAACGTCACGACGTCGACAGATATGCCTCCACCCACATTATTACATCATTATAATACTTGTACCAAGTTTGATTTACATCCATTCAACTGTTCCCAAGTTATCACATTTTTACCTGGCATGACCTCTGACCTCTGACCTTTGGCATTTGACCTCGGGACCCCCAACATCCAATCAGTTAATCTTTAAATCATTATACACATCTACACCAAGTTTGAATTGGATCACTTCAGCTGTTCTCAAGTTATAGAGATATTACAGACTTTGATCTTTGACCTCTTGGCCCCAAATTCTAATCAGTTTTAATCTTTACATCATTATACATACCTGTACCAAGTTTTAATCTAAATCCCTTTAGCAGTTCTCAAGTTCTAGACATATTAGAGTTTGACCTTTGACCTTGACCCCAAAATCTAATCAGTTCATCTTTACATCATTCTACATAACTGTACCAAATTTGGTAAGAATCCCATCACTGGTTCACAAGTTATCGCGGTAACAGGATTTTTACCTAGCATGACCTCTGACCTTTGGCCTTTGACCTCGTGACGCCAAAATCTAATCGGTTCATCTTTACCTCATTATACATACCTGCACCAAGTTTGACTAAGATCCCTTCAGCCGTTCTCAAGTTATCACGGTAACGAAAACCTTTCACGGACAGACAGCTGGACGGACAACCTGAAAATATAATGCCTCCGGCGACTTTGTCGACAGAGGCATAAAAAAAGATTAAAATCTTGTCATTAAGATCAAGGTGTTCAGATTGGAAGACTATCACATGGAAAGTTTAATCTTCCCGAGTTGAAGCGAGTGGATAATGTGGAGGAGAAATTAATAGATTAGCATTGGGAAGAAAAGCAATGTCAGGATTGACAAATATGACAATACAAACCTAGAACGGCACACGGTGGAGTGCATACCTCCACCAGGCTGAACAATTCACGTTTTGCATCCCACTGATGGGCCAGATTTCCATCCAGACCTTAACCAAAATCTAATCGGTTTGTTTTTGTCACCTACCCAACCCATCCACCAAGTTTTGTTTCATCTGAAAAACTGTTCATAACTTTTTGAGATATCCTGCTTGCAGTCGGGCAAAAACAGAAACAAACAAACAAACAGACAGACAAACAGGAGTGAAAACATAACTTCTCTCCACCTTCGATGGCGGAAGTAACAAGAGGAGGTTTGAGAATGCTCTGGTTTTTCCAGTTGCAATGTACGGATGTGAGTCATGGACAGTAAAAAAAAAAAATGGAAGAAGGTTGACAGTTTTGAAATGTGGTGGTGGAGACAACAACAACAACAACAACAGGCATTTTAAGGCCATTTTCCCTGCTAGAGCGGTGTTGGAGACTAATGTAAAAAATTCCATGGACTGAAAAAATACATTCATCAGTGCTTGAAAAAAAATTAGACAACCATGTACATTAGAGGCACTGATGCTAAAACTGAAACTGTCATTGGTTGGTAGAACACATGCATGCGGAAAATGAAAGTCTGGAGAAGTCACCCATGCTGGTTATGGTTGAGGGAAGAAGATGAGGATGCAGACTCTGTGTGTGCTTGATGGGTCGGGTAAAAGCTGCAACCAAACTGTCTCTGCCAGGGCTTCGGAAAGTAGTGCACGATAGGGATTTTTGGAGACATCTGATCACGAATGTCACCATAAGTCGGTCATGGTTTGACGGAACTGGATAACTGGTTATAATATTTCTGGTAGGTGTGCCGACCAGCGACTCTTAGCTTGTTTACTGCCATGTGCAAGTACATCCAATTTTCTCCAAATTTCCCTTAGGTGAGTATTAAACAATACTAACAACCATTATGAATGAATGAATATGAATGAATGATCATTTTAAGGCCATTTTTCCCTGCGAGAGCGGGGGTTAGCCTTGCGGGACCCATGACAATCATGGTTCCCTTTTTGAGGCAATGTTTTTATGGCCGGATGCCCTTCCTGACGCCAATCCTTCGTCGCCTTTTACGATGCGCAGGGATACAGTGTACCTATTCTAAATCAGGGTACACACCGGGATCATTCATCCCAGCAAGCTGGTACTCAACTCAATTTGCTGACCTCAGAAGGATGCCAGGCGGAGTCAACCCCCCTGGCGTTAATTCAGTGATCGACTGGGATTCGAACTCGGGATCCTAGCATCCCAAGCTGGCACCATAACCGCTAAGTCGACACCAGACTGAGGGGATGAATGGGGTTTTGCATCAAATAAAGGTCAAAATTGGGCTGTAAGGGTGCCGTGGGCAATATTGCAGGCCACGTGTGCGTGCGTGCGTGCGCATGCCCCATCTTGCAAAGCCATATTAGGTGGGTCTATCTTTTAAGAGGCACAGCATCAGAGATGGAAATAAGCAGAATATGTTGGAACTGGTCATCAAAATATAATGATAATTGTCGTGAAACCATCCTGAAAATAGTGGGTTTACAACTGTGCTAAGTGCAATGTTTAGAACATTTTGGGCAGTTTATTGTAATGTTACCGCAAGCTAGGCTGGTCTTATTAGTAAAGAGTAAATGTATTGGCTGCTGTATTGTAATAAAATGTGAACCAACATTGATATAGGATTTATTATTTATGGAATTTGGCAGTATATAAATTATTTTCAAAATAATTACTGTATATCATGGCAGAGGAGTTTTCAATTTGATTCTGCCAATGTGCTAATATTAACTGAGCTGGTTTGTTTGTCTCCGCTCTAAATCTTTGGAACACTCAATTTCACTCTGTGCAGCTGACGACCCTGGCTTTTCTCACCAGATTTTGTCTGCTGTCTTTGTTATCGATCTCACATGGGTGCATGACAGTTTACCAATACCGATCCCTTCCGTTGCACACCTGTCAACCTGACACACTTTATCTCCCAAGTTATTGAGTTCATAATTATTGCACATCTTAGACTATTCAAATTTGTTAAAATTGTTCTCTCCCCCCCTCTCTCTCTCTCCCTCTCTTCCCCCCCTCTCTGGCGAACTAGCAGTTTACATGGTGTTTGCTTCCTATTCGCTAAACATTGGATACCCTGATTCTGCTGATATCACAAGTGCATTCTGATGCTTTTCCAACTCTAAACGCATGATGTGCAGTTCTCTACAATCTAGGCTGGCTTAACTTCTCAAATCATGCAACCAACACTATTTTCTGCAAAAGTCTCTGTAATGCTCCCTCTAAAATGCTAGTATCTCTAACATAACCGAATTACCATTCTTCAGCCAACCTTGTTTCACTGTCATGACAAATGGGCCACAGAGGTGGTGGTGCAGATGTTTGGCAAACCATGATAGACCAGTTCTTAAAGTTAAATAAGTCTTTCTTTGCTTCAGAAAAATAACCCCATATCTCTCGTAATTACCTGCTTGCGGAGATTTTGTCTGTGGGATGTATTTATTTTCTCTGATTATTTATTAGCTGAATCGTCTAACCCCAAACTGACCTCAAAATGAAAACAACCAATTCAAAGGAACTTTGCTTTTTGAAAAATCTTTCACTAACCCTTCTCTATAAAATTATTTGTCTATGCTTTTATTGTCTATACTTCTTGTGTATGTGTGTATCCTGCCTGGCACACTGCACTGAAAGCATTTTGCAGATCTGTAGTTTTGCCTGATGCAAATGTCTTCAGATCTCATTTTTAGATTCATCTAAACATTTGCTTTGTATATCTTTCAATCACCTGGAAATTATATTTTTGTTTTCTTTGCCTCTTGTACATTCTTGTGAATTTTCTATTTGACTTATTTAACATTGAGCCAATCTTAAGTTGTTCCTTTTTCTCCTATAACCCCAACCCATTTAGGAAAGAGAAATTTGTGCACACAGCTGCCAGTTTGGAATATCTCATCACTGCAGAGAAGGTACATCATCTTACATAGGGTGTGCAAAAAAGTTTTCAAATGAGATTGATGAGATGCTCACAAGAGACGCACCACAAAAGCTACGAGGTGTATATGCATATTTATATATTTATAGCAGCTGCGGGATCGGTACGGGAGCCCGGTTCGAGTTCCGTGGGTTGCGTCAAAATAACCGCAACTGCCAGATAAGTTGACAGCCCCGAGCAAGTTCACGGACCTATTTGTCACGTTGCAATACTCATTGGGACCGTGCAATTAACTTTAACCAAGTGATGCGCCAATAGGCGCTCATTATCTTCCTAATCGGGCCAACACCGCAGATCACGAGCTCTGAGCAGGGTTGAGCCAGCTCATCTAACCATACCAAAATTACCAAATGAGATCACCACAACGAGCAGACTCCAACCCCGAGACCAGGTACATTTATTTATCAATGAAATGGCATGGGAGAAGGATTACATGAAGCAACAAGAAAGAGCAATCAGAGATTGCAGACCCTTCCCAGGACATGTTTTTTCCTCGTGGTTTTTAAGGCTTTTGTGTTAAAACAAATATGGCGGCCGAACCACGTGACCGATGACATCATCATTATTTTTTTCGCCGCCAATTTATCCCTAGATGACGATCAACAAATTTCATCTTGATCGGATGAAGTTTTTTACTTGTTGAATTATGACGTCATAATGGAGGCACCTATGACATCATCATAACATATTTTATTCCCCATGGAGAGTTCTTTACAATGAGCCATGTCTCAATTTTTTTTCTATTCAGCGCTTTCGGAGATATAGAGGTGCAATTTTTTCGGTTTTCCAAGATGGCGGCCGAACCACGTGACCTACACTTCCGGTCAAAAGTTTTAGAACACCTCAATTGTTAGTTTTTATTGAAATGTACGCAGTTTAATGTCCAGTGAATAACCTGAAATGGTACAAAGGTAAGCAGTATACTGATCGAGGTTAAAAAAAAAAAAGGTTAGGTAGGCAAAAACGGGAAAATAATGTAAATTGCACAGTTTGTCACGGGATGTATTTGCACAGTTATATTGCAATGTAAATTGCACAGTTATATTGTAAAAAAAAAAAGGCCTTCAGGGAACAAGTAATGGATTAACATCTCACAGCTGTTCTGCAGCAATGTAAGTAAATTAAGCCTTGAAAGTTGATGCAAACAATTCCTACAGGTGTCCCAACTTCTGCTGATTACTTGATTACAAACCCCCTGTCTGCATAAAAGCAGTATTGGAACAGACTATCATTACACCCTCTGAAGCATTATTTGGACAATATTGCACTGCAGGAAGTGGTATATTGGAAACTGGAGGAAACTCTGACAGGAAGAGGTCTGGCAGACCCAAAGCCACAACAGAATCAGAAGACAAGTTTCTGAGAGTCAACAGCTTGCGTGATAGGTGGCTCACAGGACAACAGCTTCAAGCACAGCTTAAGACTGGTGGAAGTAAGCAAGTCTCAGTTTCAACTGTGAAAATAAGACTTCGAGCTGCAGGTTTGACAGGTCGAGTGGCAGTAAGAAAGCCATTGCTAAGATGGCAAAATAAGAAAAAGAGGCTTGCCTGGGCCATGAAGCACTGCCGGTGGACTACTGAAGACTGGAAGAAGGTCTTATGGCCCGATGAATCAAAATTTGAAATCTTTGGTTCATCACGCAGGGTTTTTGTACGCCGTCGAGTCGGCGAAAGGATGGTTCCTTAGTGTGTGACACCAACTGTCAAACATGGAGGAGGTAGCGTGATGGTCTGGGGCTCTTTTGCTGGTTCCAGAGTCGGCGACTTGCACAGAGTGACTGGCACCCTGAACCAAAAGGGCTACCACAGCATTTTGCAACGCCATGCAATACCCTCTGGTATATGCCTAGTCGGTCAGTGGTAGATTTTACAGCAAGATAATGACCCTAAACATACCTCCAGGCTATGTCAAAACTACCTTTGAGGAAAAGAACAAGACTGTAGGCTTCAAATCTTGCGTCTTGTGAACTAGAAGACTCCTCCACAACAACGTCTTGTGAACCGGAAGACTCCTACACAACAACGTCTTGCGAACCGGAAGACTCCTCTACAACAACGTCTTGTGAACCAGAAGACTCCTCCACAACAACGTCTTATGAACGGAAGACTCCTCCACAACAATGTATTGTGAACCAAAAGACTCCTCCACAACAATGTCTGGTGAACCGGAAGACTCCTCCACAGTCTCCAGACTTAAACCCCATCGAGCTGGTTTGGGATGAACTGGACAGAAGGGTGAAAGCAAAGCAACCTACAAGTGCAACACATTTGTGGGAACTTCTGCAACAGTGTTGGGAAGAACTTCCCGAACAATATTTGATTTCCATTGCAGAAAGAATGCCGCGAGTGTGTTCGGCCGGTTATGTCTGCAAAAGGTGGCTGCTTTGCTGAGTCAAAAAGTTAAATTAAATTTTGTTAAACAAAATGATTCTATGATTTCTTTTTTTATCTCCAATTGTTTATTTGTTCTATGCTTAATTTCAGAGTACATTGAGACATTAAACTGCATAAATTTCAATAACAACTGGAAAAATTGAGGTGTTCTAAAACTTTTGACTGGTAGTGTATGACATCATAATTATCATAAAACAATTGTTCAGGTGGAGTTGCACGTATGGTGAAAATTTCCTGTCAATCGGACCAACGGTTGCAGAGAAAATCATATTTATTCTGTGTGGACAAACAGACAAATGACTCAAATGCAATACCCTCTCCTCTGGCGAGGGTAAAAATGTATATGGATGAAGTTGAGCCGATCTATGCATTAAAAATGAGGGAACACAATGTTCAAGACAAAGCAATTACTAGAAGATAGCTGAAGAAACAACTGCAGGAATGTTTGCGAAATATTACATGTCTAAGACCATCTCGGGTTAATAAACCCGGCGCAGTGCTTTCAGATAAATCTGCAAGAAATGCCATAAGCCACGCGGTAGAGAAGACAGATGGTGATCTACTAAAACGTGTATTCAAATGGTGCCAACAAGTTAGAGCTCAGATCAATGTTGTGAGAAAGGAAGTTCCTTGGGAATTTGAGGGATTCTTAGCAGCTAATGACAATAACTACTATCCAAAGGATTTGGTGACACGCATAAGATGGATCATTAATTGTAGTGTTTGGCCAAAATCGGATGAAAGGCGGTTAACATTAGAAATTGAATGCTACATGCTAGCGGACAGATTTCTAAAAAGGTACAAAACAAGAAGACAGGTTACTTATGATGCCAAGACACCATACTTTCAGAATACCTGTGCCTATCCCTACACACTTGATTTAGCTGTCCATAGTTACGACAATTTCCGAAGCCTGAAGTTTATCAAGGTCTTGGAACAATCTGGAGGAGCAACATACAACATATTGTTACGGAACCCAACGTCGGCCTCGGATCCCTTCTCGAGGGGGGGGGGGGGGGGGGGGATTAGTCCCCTCGTTTGTGACTGACCGACGTGGTCCCTACCCCTCCAGAGGCAGGTGAGCAGCTTCGTTCGCGACCGCGGATAAGATGTTAATTTGCCGAGCGGATGGCAGCCGCGGCACGAACCGTTAACAAAAACTAGACCCGATTCTCAAACGTTGGCCAAATCGGGCCACAGGTATTCAATGGGGAAAAGACAAAGACGACGGATGTGAAGAAGAAGAAGACAAAGGCAAAAGGTTGAAAATACTATTATTTATTATTACTATTTACACAATGAAAGAAACCAAGGAAGAAGGAAGGATAATAAAATAATGTAGAAAGGGGGACGGACCAGAAGGACACAGTGCAATTTCTAGCTTATACAGACTTACTTATAACCCAGGACAGAACACACAAAACAAACTCACGTACACAAAAGGATGGAATGGCAGGAATGGTTTGGAGGGATGAGCAGGTGGAATCACAGAGCACAGCGAGCAGGTCCACTCCGGGCGGGAAGCGAGGAGCCGGCAGCTCCTTGTATTCGGCTTTACACCGCACACCGGCAGGGTCACTCGCTGCCCCGTCAGGGCTTCACGCGGCTGGTTGAAACGGGGCTGGTTGAAGCGGCTCTCTGCAGAAATCAGCTGGGTCACGCATCTGACGCAACTCTTCCAAGACTTCCGCGCGCGCTTATATCTCCCTCAGGCGATCAAGCCGCCGGCCTCCAGGACACGCCCATCGGTGAGGTCGCCTCGGCCCTGATTGGTCGCGAGGGCTCACCGATCCCGCCCTTAGAGGAGGCGTTGGCAAGGCCATGCCTTGTTCCCGGCGCTGGGCCGACTCCTCCCACCTTCGGCTCCGAGATGACCTCGTGGCTAATGGAGTCTTGCAGCGAAAACAACAACCCACAGCTGCAGCAGAATTCAGCGAACCGCTCAATGCAGTTGGCAATTGAGGAAAGGGGAATCCAATGGAGGTTCTGGGGAAATTGAAAGGGGATACTACCTTGTCTGGATTCGGTGCAATGGAGTGTCAATTAATGGAAGACACGGCCTTAATCTAATACACACAATAAGGAGATAACTACTGAACAGGGAGATCTATGATTTGGCTACGTGATTGTATATGACCTAACTAAGGGACGCCCTTTGACCTTTATACACAACAACTGGAGGAAGGAGGGTGACATTTTACCACAATAAAAAAAAACACAATTCTCATATCCACAACAATATGTAAAAAAAAAAAAAAAACGTTGAAGAAAATAACTCATTCTACCCGTAAAAGAATGAAAGAATGATGAAATATGGTGTTTACATTCCAAGAGGTCTTAAGAGAGGCAAAAGAGTTTCTGGATCAGTTGACAATATAGATGCCCAAGTCAACACACCAGATGGCAAGAATACCTTTCATGGAACGGCCCTTGCTATCTACCAAGAAAACGTTACTTAAGCTGAAGAATCGTGCACAGGCCTTGAAAGTCTGGCAATGGAGCCTGAGGATATGGATGAGGATCCAACTGAATTCAAGGAAGAAGTTCCACCAACAGTGGTTGATATCATCAAGTCTGCGATAAAAAGAAGCCCAAAACTTTAATGTCCAAGGTATGAATATTATGAACTGTGGGATTCAGTTCTGGCTTAGGATTCCATTCTACAACATCCTATAGGATTAGGATTCCGTTCTATACCAGACGTGACATCACGTACGAAGACGTATAACCATGAAATCCATCTGCCTGTTGATGTCTCAACAATAAAGCTATATTGTTGCTTATACCACGACTTAACATAACTTTAACGAGGAAAAGAAAAATCATGAGGAGATTGAAAAAGTCAAGGTGTCAGACACTGCATGGCTTTTGTTAAGGTTCATTCATCGGCCCAAAAACCCTAATCAAAGCATTGGTGATCTTGAGGAAGATCGGGTGAAGACTATTCCAGTGAATGAATGAATGAATGAACTATTCCAGTCTGGTCTGCATTTAATTCCCAATGTGCTTCCGCCACTAATAGTATTGATAATGTCTATACTCTTCCCATCAATGCTCCTGCATATGAATGGGACACTATATCAGGTTAGTAATGGTAATCTGGTAGCTGAACCAAATGTGAAACCTGGTGTTGCTCTGGACATGGATTTGTATAAGGGTGCCATCAAGTTGGAATACCTAGTCAGCTATTTCAAGGACCTTTGGATATTCACTCCTGGTGCTTATCACATTGGTCTTTGCGCACTTGGATGTCTAGGTATAACTGTTCAAGGTAGTGGGCTCGATTTGGCATGGGCAGATGCTGAGGCCTACAGCTCAGTTACGGTCACATAAATGATTGCTGGTAAACACTACAGAAGGGGGTGTAGAGGCCCATGAGATAAGTCTCCAGGTTATGTTTGACAAATTGATCACAGCATTCTCTAAGTGCAATACAACTCGATTAAGGTAGATTGAAGATAAATTAACTGCAATCAGTGCTGGTGTAGAAACCCCTAACTGGTGCAAAATTTCAAGATGTTCTCGATATGCTAAATTCTGAACATCTCCAGGAAGAGGTAGAAAGATTTGACAAGGAGCATCAATAATTTCCAGTTTATCAATGGTCTCGTCAATATATGGAGCAAGTGATGTGCCTCCTTTGCTTTCAAACGGCCATACATTAGCGGAATTGGATCCTATCCCTCATCATTGAAGAACTCTGTCTATTTCCATGCTTATAATAGGACAGATTATGCACAGTGCTGTGACCAGAGTACATTGCCAGAATGTACTCCTTGGAACAATCTGATCCTGAAACCTGGGAGTAATTCATGAGGGGTCATTTTGTTGTCCAGAAAAGTGCCGTCCCTTTTACAGCAATAGGCCTGCTTCATGCCCAAGAACGTGTGAACTGTGATCTGAAAGGGGGAAATGCTCTGTGGCATCTTGCCCATCATCACTACTTGCCCTAATGCAATGATGGAGTATTGTTTGTCTGCTCCAGAACTTCGAAGACTTTTCAACGAGTATTCCAAAAGGTCAAGAACAAAACATCATTTCCTCTCATCCCCTCAACGCCCAGTAGGCATGAAAAAGCCATAGGCAGGCAAGCTGAATAATGTTTTGGATGAGTCTAATTTGTTTGGCTGTGATGATGAAGCCAAGCATACCCTGAAAGACTGACTTCCTGATGAGTAAGAAATCTAAGGAAAAGCTATCAAGGAGACAGGAAACTACGGACTCCACTTCAATCAACGATGCAGACACCTTCCTGAAAAGTAGGGAAACGAAGGACAATTTGACAATTTATCTGTCAGACAAACACGTCAAACTGTGTCGGTCTTCAATTATGACTGTCAAGGAAAGCAGTGAACTACAACAAATCTCCAACATTCAATACTGAAGTTGGCACCCAGCGAGAAGCTGACACAAAGATCATTCTCTGTGCATCTCTGCTGCAAATGGACCCTGAAGGCGAGATCCACATATGCCCAAGATATAGACATCCTCATCTTGGCTCTGTACTATTTGAATAATCTCGGTCCAAACCGAGACTGGTAATGGGAAATGAGGTGGGTGGGGTGTGGGGAATATAATATTCATACAAT
Organism: Myxine glutinosa; assembly: GCF_964187855.1. Lineage (NCBI taxonomy): Eukaryota > Metazoa > Chordata > Myxini > Myxiniformes > Myxinidae > Myxine > Myxine glutinosa. Next base: position 68,330,251 of record NC_136269.1, on the reverse strand, counting down.
TGAAGCCAATATGGGATGCCCTTGAAGAACAGCAAGTAAAGGCTTTATTGGGTTTTCATGCATCAACAGGATCTGATCAGACTGGCCAAATCCATAATTACTCGAAGGCCACATTCTTTGCCCATTTCATGAAGGCTGACATTGAAGTCTTGGATGCGTTTGCTGAATTAGGAAGATCAACAGAGTTACCTGAAGAAATGCTTGTATAATTCCTTTGTGGGGTATACAGCACAAAGGTTGAACCATCAACATCTGTAATAGACATTAGATCGAGGGAGTTCGAGATACTCATGAAGGATTCAGACATTCAATGGCTTCCCCCAACCTCCGGAACTTGGAAACAACACATACTCCAAGCCCACAATGCTGCCCTATGTCTTGGCTCATGCCATGGAAATCAATCCCATTGTCCTAGATGTTAATAACTTAGGTTGGCAACTTGTGGACCGTCAGTTCATACCCATTTGCTTCCAAGTCCCAATAGTTCCAGATAGTCTGATTTGTCGAGTCAAGCGTCGTTGCAAAGCAAGCAAATGCACCACCAGATGCCCATGCAAAGCCAAAGCCAATGAGATGCCTTGTACAGAATTGTGGCTCTGTGAATCTTCCAAGGATGCTTGTAGCAACATGTCCGATGTACAAGTGGCTGATGCTATTGAGGATGATGTGGAGGAAAGTGAAGATGAGATGGAAGAAGGTTAGCGACATAAGTCAACTTGTGCATTCTACGATTATGAACTACGGACGTTGTATATCAGTCAATGGAAATCTCTGTACTTTACTTGACGTTTATCCTCCTCAAGAGCCTGTTAGGTATTCATTGCCATCATAAAATGGATTTTTCAATGCAATGTCATGGTGATTCTCTTTTCCTTAAGAATGCAGTGTTGGTTAGTTAGATTTTTAAGCATTGGAATGCATTGGTTAGATTTTTTTTGCAGTATGCCGGCTTGATGAGGGAAAATAAGCCCGAAATCCGGATTGGCGGCTCTGCTTGATGTTTAGCCAATGGGGACAAAATAATGAAATCTCTGTCTATCAACCGAGTGGCTGAGGCCTCCGGGATGGAGGTGATGCTTTGGTCTAGGACTTCGGTCCACAGGAGATCGGGACAGCACTCCACGCTGTATGTCGTTGATTGTTATCTCCGCCGATCGCACCGCACCCCCTGGTTTTGGTTTGCACTGGCAGGAACAATGGTCTGGGTGGCAGACAGGCTGTTGGTTCCTTGCGGATTATGTGGTTTCTACCGTGTGAGACATAATCCATGGCTGGTGCTCACCATTAAAGCCAGGAGGTGCCTTGATTCGCATACACATACATATACAGGCCTTACCAAAAGTCACGAGTATATGTATTGTACGTACATGTAAGAAAACTGATATTGTCAATAGTAACTGGACATACCACTTTACTTTTCTACAAAATCTCCAATGATCCACACATTTCTGCCAGCACTGTACCAGCTTAAAGATCCCACTGTTGTAGATGTCCATTCCAACACTTTGCAACCAGCTACACACAGCTATCAGCTGTGGATGGACTGCCTCATCTTTTTCATCGTGCTGACCTCACGTGTGATCTAGCTTTCAAGGGGCCGAACAGATGGTGGTCTGAGGGGCCAAGTCCGGACTGTATGGTGGGGGAAGCAGCCCTTCCCAGTTATATTTTGAGATTTCCTCCAATGTCACACATGCAGCATGAGGTCTAGCGTTGTCATGTTGAGAGATGACAGCTTTTTTTCATCGGCTTTTTTCATCACTTTTCCTGGAGTGCACGTTTCAGTTTCCTGAACATCTGAACGTAGCGAGCTGCATTGATGTTTTCTCCTTTGGGCAGGAAAATCAACCAGTATGCATCCCTCGGCATCCTAGAAGAGCGTTTCCATAACTTTGCCACCAGAGGGTACTCTTTTGGACTTCTATTTTGGAGATGTGGAGTGATGCCGTTCCATGCTTTGCTACTTCGTTTCTGGGTCGAAATGGTGGAACCAGCTTTCATCACCAGTCACGATACGGAACAGGAAGGCATCGCCCTCAGCAGCATGTCTTCGAAGCAATTGTTGATGACGCATCCATGTGAGTATTTTTGTGTTCCTCAATAAGCAAACTAGGAACCTAACGGGAACAAACTTTCCGATATCTCAAGGTCACTATCATCTCTTATGCGGCATAGTGTCCAATGTCAAACTGTGCAGCGATATCCCTTTCCGTCACCCTTCGGTCCTCACGGATGAGCATATTAACCTTCTGCTCATTGCGTTCAATCATCTGGCTTTTCTGCCGACTGCAGCGTGGCTGATCAGCAAAGTCCATATTTCCGTTTTTGAAATGATTCACCCACCTTGTGATACTGCTAGCACCCATTCAGGCATCTCGGTGCACTTAACTCAATCGTCCGTAGATATCTGCCACCGAGTTGTTCTCCTTCACGAGGAAATCGATCGCTGCACGTTGAACGATATGTCATTGACAGCCATTTTGTCAACGCATTTTGGAAACATCATTGTTGTGCATGCGTCGAGCCTGTGTTTATATTGGAGTGGATAGATGTCGCCAATATCTCGTGTTCTACCATATTTGGCACAAAAGCGTGGAATCCACTTATGTTCTTGACTTTTGGTACGGCCCTCGTATATACTCACAGATAACCTTGTTCCACTGGGATGTTGTAAGGGAATTCATTCCTAATAGAGTGTGGAACATTTAGGGAGTTTGCAGAGAATGTCCTTTAACAGTTTAACAGCGGGAACCCACAGAAATTCCGTGTATTGTTAAATGTGGCTTCAGACCTTATTGTCATGCTAACACAGCCGCTGAACTTCGGGGAGGGCGAGTGGGGGGGGGGGGGGGGGTGGGGGGAAGTGACCTCACTTTCCAGTCCATTCCGCGTACAAGTGACGTCATTTATATGACATCGCTTCTCTCTCCATACTGTACTTAGCGGGGCAATCAAAGGTGAATTTCTTCCTCCCCATGGATGCTAACCATCCATGTGGAGGAGGAAGTTGGTTGGTTGCTTTTCCATGCTCTATCATTTTTAAATGCTGAGTGTCCAGTAAGGAAGTAGGACAAACTCTTTTTAAAATATTTTATTTGATTCGGCTGGGGTTCGACCAACCGACCTCCCAGACTTGGAGTGTAAAATCCCGTCGTTTGTACACAATTGGTCTAATATAGTGCATCTTTTCTCGTACTTTGGTTATAAATGTTTTTGATTCACAATTATGCAGGTATATTTGAAAGATGGTTGTGCGATAAAGTTGTGCTGTTGGTTTGTGCTACAGGCGCAAGAGGAGGAAGAGAAGCAAGAGGAGGAGGAGATAATGGAGGCGGAGGTTGTGGAGGAAGGAAATGAGGCAGATGCAGAAGTAGTAAGTTTGGATGTGGTGCAGAAGTTAAAAAAGGCAGAATCTGGGCAAGATGGAGAACATAAAGAGCAAGAAAATGGAGGAGAAGTTGTCGTGACTGAAGGTGATTTGGAGCTGCAGACAGAGCGACGCTCAGGTCGCCAGCGCAGGGCCATCAGCTATCGCTATGTGGAGTTTGATGAAGCTATTCATGAAGCTATCCAGGATGCGATGGGAGGACTACAGGGTTGGTTCAAGCTTGATCATCCCATTTTTTTTTTCTTCTTATCTTGTGTTCATTCTTACCTGACCAAATGGCAATTTTTTCAGAAATTAATCTTTCTCCTTCCTATTGACTTTGATTTGAACTTGTTCTTGCATTCTCACAGGTGCAGGAAGGGGCAAGGACATTGAGAACTTTTCTGCTTATGGGCGCCACAGCACAACGCATACCCCACGTCGAGGGAAGGATATGTCTACCATCCTTGCATCGGGAGAAGAGTCGATCAAGCAGTTAGGCTGTACAGCAGAGGGGGAGGGGGAGGGTGAAGGAGTGGAGGGACAAGGTGGAGAGGAATGGGGAAAGGGCATGTTGGGTAATGTAGTCAAACGGCGGAAACATAAACGACGGCTGAATGCTCTTGAGAGTGAGAGCAGTTTGGAAGACAACAGTGATGATGAAGAGTTTTGTTTTAATCCCAGGTAAATCTACAAGGAAGGTCACCAGGATAGAGTAAAATGGTCGTTGGTACTGTGTCGGCCCACTGGTTATAGTGTGTTGGCATCCCAGTGATGGTTGGTGCAATCCCAGGGATTGCTGCGATATTACATCTCCAGAGAATTACTGTGTTGCTAATGGAATTTCACTTGTACATCAGTTGGCGAATTATTGACCCTCAAGTAGTGTGGTTTGACTGTTAAAGCCCTCAGAACAACTTAGAGTTGGCTTTAGAATACTACATATGAAAAAACTGTGTTGTCCAAAATAAAAACATTCAACTTAACTCAAACAAAAATTTTTTTTCCCCTCATGTAGTGGGAGTGATGCAGAGGATCTGGAGGTTTCAGATGAGGAAGAAGAGTCTGAATACAGATGCAGCAGTCCGGCACCATCTGGTGCTTCTTCTGATGCTGGTGAATATAGTGGTAAAGCTGCCAGTCGAGCCAGAGCTCGGGCCAATGCGAGTCGAGCTCGCAGACTGCGACGGCGCCGGATAGCCAAGAAAGTATCAGAAGAGGAAGAGGAAGAAAGTGAAGGTGAGCAATTTATTTTTCAGTTATATGTGAAAAGCAAGAAAATGAAGGTGGCGTGTATACGTCAAAAAAAATATATATATACAGTATATATATATATTATTTAAGTTATACATATTATAGAGTTGTTGTGGAGTATATAATTATGGAATTGTGTGCGTGCACACAGGGTTAAGATAACTGGCTTGGGTAACAGGTCCAGCAGGTCAGCTCAGGCAGCGCTGCTGATTGACTTCAGCGTCCCAAATCAAGCTGGTACTAGCTCTGCCAAGCAGGCAGTGGTTCAGAAACGAAGTTTGGCTAGGTAGCTTGAATGTGGGATCGATGGAGGGGATGGGGTGTTTGAGGTGGTGGAGATTATGCAGAGGAGGTTGGAAGTGTTTTGTGTTCAGGATACCAGATGGAAAGGAGAAGGTTGGTATGAGGATACAAGCTGTTGCACACAGGTGGGGGTGGAAGGAGTGATGGTGTGGGAATTATTGTATCAGAAGAGATCAGCAAGCAGGTGGTCATAGTAGAAAGATTGGAGGGTTGGATAGTTATGGGATGGATGGTGATGCAGAGGCAAATGGTGTGTGTTATGTCGGTATATGTGGCACAAAGGGGAAGGGCGGAGAAGCAGGAATTCAGGGACGCACTGGAGAGGATGATGGGAATGGTTGAGCTGGAGGTGATGCTTTGCATTGCAGGGGACTTTAACTTTAACAGCTTGTGGTGAGGAATGGGATGGCCATGGCTGTTTCATTCTTTCAAAAGCGGAAAAGCCATAAGATTACCGATAAGAGTGGGCAGTATAGAATGGATTTGATTTGGTGGTGGTAAGGAAGCAACAGCTGTGGAGGGGTGAGGATTGTGTAAGGCAGTGGCAGGAGAGCATCATACCACCCAGCCACAAGCCTGTGGTGTTTGTGGTGAGTATGAAGCAAAGAAGGGAGGTTAAGAGCAGGGGTTGGAAAGTTTTTAGGTGGGGGAAATGTAGGATAAATGTCGCTGTAGAATGCAAGAAGAGGGTGAGGGTCAGGTATGAGCAACTTGGTGAATAAGTGGAAGAACCTTTCGTCCTCATCCTTCCGTTTCTTGTAACTCTTCTGTAATCTCTGACACACTATCAACTGCTCTCCCTACCTCCCCCTCTCATCCTTCATCTGACCCTACCCCTCCCCTCCCCTGTCCTGCACCCGATGCTCCCCCTCTCTCCTCATTAACGGTATGGACCTCAAACATCCGGGGCCTTCACTCAAACCTGATTGATCTCTCCATTCAGGTTGCTTCTGACAATCCAGACTTGATCTGCTTAACAGAAACTTTCCTCCTTCAAGATGTCTCTGATTCCTTAATATCTCTTCCTGGTTACTCCCTCCTCCGGTATGATAGACCTGAGCCTCGTCCTGGTGGTGGTGTGGCTATCTTTATCAAAAACTCTCTTCCTCACTCTCCCTGCACTGCCCTCTCTCCACCCCACCCCCAGGAGTACCTCTGGCTACGGTTTCCTCTCCGCTCCCACCTTTTGTTCATATGTGTTCAGTACCGTCCTCCAAACAGTGATGACTCCATTTACATTTCGCTGTCTGACAACATGGACCAACTTCTATCAACTCATCCAAACTCTCTCTTCCTCATATGTGGCGACTTCAACTGTCATCATGCCAGCTGGCTGGGTGTGGGTTCATCTCTCACCAGGCATGGCACCTCAGCAAACGACTTCTGCGACTCATTGGGACTGACACAATCTGTCAATTTCCCGACCCGGATCTCAGTCAATGGAGTATCTTCTCTTCTGGACTTGGTTATGACTAACTTCCCTGTAAATGTCTGCTGCTCTTCTTCTGCTCCAATCGGTTCTTCTGATCATGGGCTTGTTAAAGTGGACATCTCCCTGGCCATTCTCAGAGAGCCTCGTCAGCGCCGACGAGTCTGGCATTTCACTCAGGCCGACTGGCACGGACTGCAAGCAGCCATCAATCACCTGGACTGGTCTCCCATCTCTACTGCTTCTGAGATCAATTCTTCCTGGGAATTCTTCCAAAGCAAAATGCTCTCTCTCATGCACAGATTTATCCCATCTCGTCTTCAGTTGTCTTATCCTTCCTCTCGTCCATGGTACACTGAATCTTGTGGTGAGGCAGTTTTCCTGAAACAACTTGCCTTTGCCTCTTGGAAGGCAAATCCAACTGAAGGCAATCTCAGTTCCTTCCACCAAGCTCGAAACAAGTGTGTGTCTACCCTCAGGAGTGCCAGGAAGCACTATCTCTCCACACTCAAAATTGAACTCTCAAACCTGTCTCCTTCCTCCAAATCCTGGTGGCGTCTGGTCAAATACGTTTCTGGTGTTTGTTCTCCCTCCATCCCCTCCCTTACCTCAAATGGCTACACAGTTGACACCGCACGTAACAAAGCCGAATGCCTCAACTCTGTGTTTGCCTCAAAATCTTGTGTCCCAAACCCATCTCTTTCTGTTCCCACCTTTCCCAGTCGAACCCAACTGCTCCTGGACTCTGTGTCCTTCTCTCCCGACAAGGTGGAGAAGATTTTGTCAAACCTCGACTGATTCTGCAACTGGACCAGACGGCATCAGCCCACGGGTCCTAACATCCTGCTCTGCCGCTCCATCTCACCCTCTGTCTGTTCCTTTCACCCTCTCTTTTGCTCAAGGTCATCTGCCAGCATCTTGGAAATCAGCAAACATAACCGCTTTACACAAAAAATGTGCAAAAACAGATCCTTGCAACTACAGACCAATCAGCCTGCTTCCAATTATCAGCAAAGTCATGGAATCTATCATTGCTTCGGATATCAAATCCTTCCTCTTCTCCAATGGCTTGATCTCTGATCATCAATTTGGATTCAGACCAGGTCATTCTACTCTGGACACGTTGCTTCTGCTGTCTCAACAATGGATGGAGGTCCTCAATGCCAAACGGGACATCGGAGCTGTCTCACTTGACATATGACGTGCCTTCGATACGGTCTGGCACCCAGCTCTGCTCACCAAACTCTCTTCCTATGGTATCCATGGAAATCTCCACTCATGGCTTGCGGACTTCCTCTCTGGTCGTAGGCAACGTGTGGCCCTGAATGGATTTCTCTCATCTCCCCTTCCTGTTCTGGCTGGAGTTCCCCAAGGTAGTGTTCTGGGCCCTGTGCTATTTCTGGTCTTCATCAATGATCTCTCCGACTCTCTGGAAAATCCTCTCTATCTCTTTGCTGATGACTCCACTATCTGCCGCTCCATTCCTCATCCCTCAGATCGGCAGTCTGCAGCCTCCTCACTCTGCAGACCTGGACAAAATCACAGACTGGTCAAACAAGTGGAACATGTCTTTCAATCCTGACAAATCTCACACTCTTACAATGTCTCTCCGAAAGGACCGACTGGAAAACCCTCCCATCTACTTTCTCAACAATCCTCTCCAAGAAGCTCTGTCGCTCAAGCTTTTGGGTCTCACTATCTGCCATGATCTTTCTTGGCAAAACTAAATTTCCAAGCTGGCCTCCAAAGCCAGTCATCGACTGGGCATCCTCCGTCGTGCGAAGTCCTTCCTTGGCACACCTGAGCTCCTCACCACATACCAGGCTTTCATCTGCAGCTCAATGGAATACTGTTCCCCCCTCTGGGCTGGTGCTCCTGCATCACACCTCGCTCGGCTTCACGCTGTTGAAACCAAAGCTTTCAGAATCATTGGAATCTCCTGCGATGAAGTTAACTCCGAGGGCCTTTCACTCACTCACCGCAGGCAGGTTGGTGGTCTTTGTCTTCTACCGACTCCTCTCCGGCCTCGCTCCCCCAGCCCTCTCTGTGCTCTGCCCCCCCCCCCCCCAATATTCCTTCAGGTCGCACAAGATCTGCCCTCTTATGGTTAAACTGCCAAAATCTAGGCTCTCTGCTCACCTTCACTCTTTCATTCCCCTTTTCACCCGCCTCTGGAACAAACTCCCCCACTCCCTTCAATCCCACTCCTCCCTCCACGTCTTTAAAACAGCTGTTCACCACCATCTCTTATCTTCCCCCATCCAAAACGTTGATCTTTTCTACCCCCGCTAATTCACCCCAGAGTCCTTGCAGTGTTCATATGTTTTATACCTCTCCCTCCTCCCCCCAAGCCCTCCCCCTCCCACATTTCTCCCGATGTCCCTGCTCTCAAATGTTGTTTTTGTGTCCTTCCCCCTCTCTCCCCATCTTGTCTGCCGCTCCCCTTGTTTTTTGTGTTTTGTCTGTCGGTTTGACTGTTTGTGTGATTAATGTTAGCTCTTTCACGAGCCTCGATCTTGAATACAAAAAAAAAAAAAAAAGTACGGAGAGGCGTTTCGGGGAATTGCGAAAGGATCTCAGGAAAGGGTGCATCGTCGGGGAATAGAAACCAGGTATGGTTGACGGAGGAAGTAGCGAAGGCAGTTGGTGAAAAGGAGGTTTGGAAGAGTATCGAGAAGATAAAGGATAGAGGGAGGCAGCCGGATGCAGGGTTGCTGCACCTGTACGGGCAGAAGAAGAAAGCAGCCAAGAGAACTGTGGATAAGGTGAGGAATGATATGGAAGAGGAGGTGCACAACAAGTTGGAAGAGGATGGTGGGAGGAAATGATCTATTAATTAGCTCGTGACAGGGAGGAGGATAGCGAGGAAATTAAAGTGTGGGGCGGAGGGTGGCAGTGATTAAGGATGGTGGTGAGAGGCTAGTGACAGAAAGGGGCGCAGTGTTGAAGAGGTGGGAAGGATATTTCAAAGAGTTGTTGAACCGGGAAGGAAGCGACAGCGAGTTAGAGCCTACCGAGTTACGTGGAGGGGAAAGTGGAGTTGGTAGAGATGACGGAAGAGGAAGTGCGGACGGCATTGAAGAGGATGAAAATGGGAAGGGCGCTAGGCAGTGATGTGGCGTGTGTCAAGATAATTGCAGCGGGAGATGTCGGAGTCAGACGAAGAGGCTGTTGAATGTATGTATGAGAGAGGGTTTGATTCCCGAAGATTGGAGGAGAGAGTTTATTGTGCTGATATGGAAGGGGAAGGGGGGGGGGGGGGATGTTCAAGACCTGGCAAAGTACAGGGGCATTAGGCTCCTTACTCATGCCATGAAGGTGCTGGAGAGGATTCTGGATGGGAGGATAAGGAAGAGTGTGGAGGAGGAGATTGGGGAAGAGTAACAGGTTTAAAAAGGGTAGGAGAACAAAAGATGGGATGTTCATGCTGAGACAGCTGGTGGGGAAGAGGTTGGAGGTGCAAGGTGAAATTTCATTGGGATTTGTGGACCTGGAGAAGGCCTATGACACTCTCCCGAGAGAGATGGTGATGGCGACACTGAGATGGATGGAAGTGCTGGAAGCAGAAGTTAGGCTGGTGGAAGGGATGTACAAGGGAATGAAGGTAAGAGTTTTGGTTGGTCCTCGAATGTCGGAAGATTTCAGAGTGTACATTTGTTTGAGGCAGAGAACCGCTTTCAGCTCACTCATGTTCGTCATGGTGATGGAGCTGGTATGCCGGTAGGTGAACCTGAGGGGTATTTTGGGGAGAATGGTGTATGTGGACAATCTGGCTGTTGCATTGGAGAGTGGGTGGGAGATGCAGGAAGTGCGGGGAGTTACACTGGAGGAAGAAGGCATTTGAGAAACATTGGCTGAAGATGAGCATTGCAAAGACGGAGGTGATGTGGGTTGAGTAGCAGAGAAAAAATGAATATCCGGTTAGAGGGGGAGATCAGATGAGGACATAGGTTGAGTATTTGGGGATGGAGGGACTGTGACCAGGGATGGTAAATCAGAGGCAGAGGTGTGAATGCATGGAGGATGGAGGGTGTAATGGCAGACAAAGATTTCAAGGATTTTACCACATACAAAGCTTTCATCCGCAGCTTGATGGAATACTGCTCTCCCCTCTGGGCTGTTGCTCCTGCCTCACACCTAGATCGGCTTCACACTGTTGAATACAAAGCTTTCCGAGTCATTGGTATCTCCCGCGATGGAGCTGTTTCTGAGGGCCTTTCACTCTCACCGCAGGCACGTTGGTGGTCTTTCTGTCTTCTACCGACTCATCTCCGGCCGAGCTCCCCCTGCTTTGTCTGTGCTCTGTCCCCTAAATATTCTTTCAGGGCACACAAGATCTGCCAGCAACCCTCTTCTGGTGAAACTGCCAACATCAAGACTCTCTGCTCACCTTCAGTCTTTCATTCCTCTTTTCTCCCACCTCTGGAACAAACTCCCTCACTCTATTCAATCCCACTCCTCCCTCCAGGTCTTTAAAACAGCTGTTCACCACCATCTCTTATCTTCCCCCATCCAAAACCTTGATCTTTTCTACCCCCGTTAATACACCCCAAATCCACGTCTTTCAATCTCCGACTTCATTCCTGAAATTTCTGGTAGTGTCAATTTGTTTTATACCGTGTACGCCCCCTCCATCCCCCACCTCCCATTCCCCCCAGCCATCTCCCTTCCACAGATCTCCTGATGTCCCTGTTCTCGACTGTTGTGCTTGTGTGCTTCCCTCTCTCTCTCCATTTTGTCTCCCACTCCTTTTTTCATATGTTTTATGTGTCAGTTTATGTTTTTTGTGTTTAAAGTGTTAGCTCTTACATGAGCCTTGATCTTGTATACAAAAAGGAAGAAGAAGAAGAAGAAGAAAAAAGGTTTTGATGTCGTGTCTAATGCTGGCCTACCTTTATGGTCTGGAAACGGTGGCACTGACAGAGAAACAACAACAGAGGCTACAGGTTTGCGAGAACAACTAGGTCAGGAGGATTGCGGTAGTGCAGAGGATGGACAGAAGGAGAATGGATGAACTGAGGGAGGAGATTGGTGTGCAGATGAGCTTGACAGGGAGATTGGTGAAATGCCAGCTGAGATGGGCTGGACATTTGGAGCGGATGGGGGAAAAGAGAATGGTAAAGAGAGCGGATAGGTTGAAGGAGCAAGGTAGGAAGAAAGGAGGCAGCCCTTGGTTAAGATGGTAGGATTGTGTGAGAAGATATATCAGTAAGGTGGGGGTGGTTGGAGAGTGGAGAGAGTTGGCTGAGGACAGAGGGAAGTGGTGGAGTATCACGGTCAAGTCAGGGCAGAAGCTTGGTGCCATTGGACCTCACCCCATATGGAGGGAAGAAGAAGAAGAGAAGAGATATATATATATATATATATATATATATATATATATATATATATATATATATATATACATATATATATATATTGTTACGGGACCGCAGCGAGGATGTTGTTTGCCGAGCGGATGGCCACGGCGCCCGAACAGTTACCCCGACTAACCCGATTCCTGAACGTTGGCCGAATCGCGCCACAGATATTCAATGGGGAAAAGACTAAGACGAAGGATGTAAAGAAGAAAGAAAGGCAAAGGGTAAGAAATACAAATATGATTTATTTACTATTTACACAATTGAAAGAAACCAAGGAAGAAGGAAGGATAAGAAAATAAAATACAGAAGAGGAAAGGTGACACAGTGAAATGCTAGCTTATCTATACAGGCTTAATTAACCCAGGGACAGAACAAACAAAGACAGACTCACGTGGGGAATGATGACAGGAATGGCAGGAGGTGGATGGCTGGAGGGAGAGGACGAAAACTGGAACCGGAGCACGGTCAGGCCGGGAGTGAGCAGCCGCCGCCCCCTGGTCGATCGGCACGTTTAGCCGCCGCCGTTCCTTCGCAGCCACGGACGAAAACTGCCGTCGAAGCTCAAAGCTGTGGTGGTTTAAAGCTGCGGTGGTTGCACTTGTTCTCAGGCTTGGCACTTGTTACTTGTCCTCAGGCTTGGCACTTGGCACTTGTTCTCTCTGACTCCCTCTCTTCCTCTCTTGCTTCGCCCTGACTCCCTCTTTCTGCTTCTTTCTCCCTCTCTCTCTCTTGCTCTCTTCGCTTCGCTTCGCCCTCCTTCCAAAGCTGTAGCAACCCTAACAAACCACCCAGTGCAGTTGGCAATTGAGGCTTTGAGGGAATGCAGTTGGCAATGGTTGGAAGGGGAATGTGAAGGGAATCTACTCTTATTTCACTTGGTGCAATGGAGAATGTCAACTAGTGGGAACGGAGCCTTAACCTAATACACAGAATAAGGAAATAACTGTCAACAAGGAGGAAATCTATTATTGGCTACGTGGGTGCTTGTGAAATAACTACGGGCACGACCTTTGACCTTTATACAACAACAAATGGAGGACGGAGGGTGATATTTTACCACAAAAAAAAAAACACCATTCTCATATCCACAACTATATATATATGTATATATATATATATATATATATATATATATATATATATAAATATATATATATATATATATATATATATATATATATATATATATACATACATATACACACACACACACACATACACATCTCGAAAGATTTGCAGCTCAGAATTCATATTGAAAAGGATAGTACACTGAGCAGTATAATTAAATATTCTTTATGAATAGCCCGACGTTTCGAGAACAAACTGGTTCTCTTCCTCAGAGGCGTTGAGTGTGGTGTGGTGGTGAAACCGTTAAGTTCCGTTGGGGACGGCTCAGGTCATGGATTGGTCCAAGTCTTTGCCCAATCACAGGGCTTCCCTGCATTCAAATGACTGCCGTTTTTGACGTTGTAATTGATTGCATCGTGTTTTGTATGTGGGATGTAAGTCGATGTGTCGGTTGATGGAGTTTTTATCAGAGTACCAGGCCTCGATCATCTCGCGGTTCACTCTCAAGGTGTGTGTGTGTGTGTGTGTGTGTGTGTGTGTGTGTGTGTGTGTGTGTGTGTGTGTGTGTGTGTGTGTGTGTGTGTGTGTGTGTGTGTGTGTGTGTGTGTGTGTGTGTGTGTGTGTGTGTGTGTGTGTGTGTGTGTGTGTGTGTGTGTCGCAACCAATGACAACCTGTCCTGTCGTCTTACAGCACGTTGGTGTTCAGTTGGCCTTGTGGTTAAGCGTTTGGATGTTTCGCCCACATAATTGGCTTCACAATCTTCACATTGTATGTTGTAGATGACATTCTTTCTGTCAAATTTGTTCACCTGGTCTTTTGGCTTTGACAGCTGTGCTCGTAAGGATGTTTGTGGTTTGTGGGTGATGTTTATGTTGTACTCACGTAGAATGCGGCTTGCTGTTTCGGAAGTGTGTTGTTTGTATGGAAGTGCCACCGTGTGTGTAGGTGTGGTTGGATGGTTGTTGCCGTCGTTGGATTTCTGGCGACAAGATTTGATAAATACATTTGGGTCGTGGTTTTCTCGCAGTAGTTGAGCGCCATGCAGCATTTCCATCCGGCGTTGTTCACGGTCTCTGTCTGCAATGTGTTTTTGCACGATGTACTAAGCTGCAAACAGAAGTATTTTGTTGCAGGTGGGATGGCCACTACGGTAATCCAATACTTTGTGTTATTAGGTTTACGGTACACCTGCGTGTGTAGCTTGCCGTTTCTGTCTCTGAAAAGATGTACATCCAGGAATGGTAGAGACCCAGCTTGTTCTACTTCACATATGAATTGTATTGCTGGCCATGTTGAATTTATCTTTGTGTGGAAACGGTCAACATCCGCCTTCATGATCACGAATGTGTCGTCAATGTACCGCAACCACAACCTCGGAGAAGGCTCACCATGTAGTGTTAGATCTTCATAGCGTTGCATCACCAATTCGGCAATGAGCTCTGAGATGGGTGAGCCCATCGGGGTGAGCCCATGTTGATGATATATGGTGCTGTCATATACAAAGTACATTGATTTGAGGAAGAGTTGAATGAGTGTCAAGAGATGACCAGAGCTGAGGCGGCTGTTGCTCACTAGCTCTTGGTCGTTGTTGATGTATTCTTCTAAGGTCTGCGTTGCTAATTTGATGGGTATGGATGTAAATAATGAAACCACATCGAATGAAATCATTATTTCATCACTCCCGATGCCGATATTTCTGATTCGGTTGATAAAATCTTTAGCGTCCTTTACATTGTGTGCTGATTGGGTTGTTAAGTGTTTGAGTCGGTGGAAAAGCCACTTAGCCAGATTGTAGGTGCGTGCTCCTCAGAGGGCCACGATGGGTCTTAGTGGGACATAGCAAAGGGTCTGAATACTTATGTCTATGTGATATTTCGGTTTTTTCTTTTTAATAAATTTGCAAAACTTTCTAAAATCCTGTTTTCTCTTTGTCATAATGGGGTATTGAGTGTAGATTGATGAGGGAAAAAATGAATTTAAACGATTTCAGCATAAGGCTGCAACATAACAAAATGTGAAAAAAGTGAAGGGGTCTGAATACTTTCTGAATGCACTGCATATATTGTTGCGGATCCCGGGTTCGTCGACGTACTAAGGGGGGTTTATGCCCCGTTCCGCCACGAACTCCGGTTCCGCTGAGGCTGCCGACCGCGAGCGACTAAACTCGTGATTGACAGATTGCTAAGCAATTCCGATCGCCAATCTCCCAGCCACGCGCCGAAGAGTTTGCTGGTCAAATATCCCAAATACCTTCAAGACACGTGACCGAAGAAACCGGGGATAGAACCCTCGCTTTCACACACCTTATTCAATTGCGTGCCGAGCAGATTTGTACGGTGTGGAAAGCGGCGTTACCTTACGTGATTTATGGACCTGATTCAAACAGCCAAATTCGGTCTCGGATGATGCTAGGCCAATGGAGAAAAGACGTACCCGAACAGGTTGGAATGTAACAATGAAATGTTTTATTTTGAAGGCACAGAGAAACAGACAAAGATGCAGCTTATCAATTCCTTACCTAATAATAAACCCCACAGGCGCCTTCACATTCTCACACACGCAGGGGAAAAGACACGGGTTATTCGTGTACCGATCGATGTACGTGCTGGGATTGCCTCGCTGGGGGCCACGTGGTCTGGTGTGCGCAGCTCGCAGCTCGATTCTGACATGCAGCCTGGATGAGGTATCTGGACGACGAACTTCAGCACAGGTTGAGCTCGATTCAGCGCAGGTGGGACGACCAGCTTCAAGATAGATCACGGGAGAGGCCAACGCTTGCAGGTCCCCCGGATCAGAGCGAGAGATCGGCAAAGAGCGATGGGTGTCGGGCGTCGACGCAACAAGCACGAGAGGAGTGTTGGCGAAGGACAAAGGCACAAGAATCTTGTCGGCGAGGCGAAAAGCAAGTGAGGTCGTCGTCGAAGCGAAAATCAAGAGGGGTGTCATCCACGAGGCAAAATCCAAGAGAGGTCGTGTCGTGGGCGTAGCCAAAAAGCAAAAGGCCCTCGTGGTCGATGGGCGGGGGTATTTACCTGACCCCAAAAACTCCCCGAATGTCCCACAGCCTCCGATTGGCTGAGGTTGGTCACGTGCTGGCCTTCAATCCTTCCTCCTCCTCGTAAGGTTTCAGTCCTCCTTCCCCCTTTCATTCAGGGCTCCTCTTTTGGCCACGCTTTCCTGCACATTAGTAATGGCTTCCCTTAAATCACATGAAGGTTTGAAATCCTGCCTAATCTCCACGCATATTTGGTCTTTATTACTACACAATGGGAAAGAGCTAATCTTTACATTCAATAAGAAATAACTAATTACTGCAGGCTACATGTTGTCGTGCAATTAACTTTCGGGGGTTTGCCTTTATGGCAAAACCGCAACAATATATATATAAATAACTATGATTCGCCGGTAAATAACTATGATTCCTAAATCGGGATCCCGCACACCTCACTTCAACAACAGCACAGGGGAATGAATTAAGCAAAAATCACCGTTGTGTGCACGTTTGTGTTGGCTTATATTTGTGCATCAGGAATCGTCCGGTCTCAGCACATCGTCCGAACACAGCTCCGGTTGGCGTGAACCGCTCGGTCGTTGGCACGAACCAGGCCCCGGCGCGCCCTTGCTCGCTCGGCCCCGATGAAGGCCTCCCGTGCGAGGCGAACGAGTGCGCAGCCCGCTCCCCGCTCCCCAACCGTGCCCTTCCTCACGAACGCGGCACGGAAACCGCGGCTCTTCGTTCTTGGGGCTCTGCCGTTTTATGAACACCCCGCACACAGTCTCCTCGGTTCGCAACCACAGGTCACATCCTGCACATCGTCGCTCGCCAACGTCCGACATGAAGTGGGGAGAGTCGATGGCAGAGGAATATGCGGCGAGGGCCAAGCGAGAGAGAGTATCCAACAACGACACAGGAAGGAGAGGGATGTCGATGCTGACAGAGGCAAAATGCGACCGCTCGCTATGGATCCAGCAACAGAAGGGCCAAAATGTCGGCTCACGGTTCGTGGTCTCCTCCTCTGACATCACCGCCCTCCCTTGACCAATCCTTCGCAAGGTGGGCATGGCCTCAGCCTGCCTGTACGATGTCTGCCTGCCATGGTGTAATAATGCGTGGCCGCTTGCTGGTACTCGTCCGGTCAGTTTTATCGTCTTGTGGTGGAGGGGGATTTAATTCGTGTGTGCACTAATGGATCTATCTAATGTCTATGTGGTGTATTGTCTATGTGTCTATGTGTATTGCCAAAAGGGACACCGGGATGCTCGCAGAGGGAACGACACACAATGGAGTTAGATATTACCTAATTCTAGTTACCAAGCCCCGCCCCCTCGTGACGGGGACACAGATAAGCAGCTTACTCCGACATTCGGGCTACAGGTCCCTGACTTACTGTACATCGAAATGGTTCTAGCTACCCACGACAGACGAAGCATGATACCGACACAGATCTACCTAGATCTAGATATGCCTACCCAACTGACATAATATATATATATACAGTCACGTGAAAAAGTAAGTGCACCCCTTGTAAAGTTTTGACTTTTTCAACATAGTTCAACATACAGGTATTTGATCTTCATTTCAACAATATTTATAGATAAAGGTGATGTAATATAACAATGATCATGAAACATTTACATTTTGTAGTCCATTGTGTAATTTAAATAAACATAAATGCAAATTTCGCATGTGGAAAAAGTAAGTACACCCCTACATTTGTCACTACTTCAAATACCTAAAATTAGAATCAGGTGCACCAGCTCAGGTGCAAATGATTAGAACATCGTTGGAGAGGATCTTGGAGGAACCTGTCTTATTTAAACTTCAGACATTTAGTTTGGTTTGCTCTTCGTTGTTGAAGTGTGCGGCGTCACCATGCCTAGATCAAAAGAGCTCTCTGATGCCTTCAGAAAGAAGGTTATAGATGCCTACGAGTCTGGGAAGGATTTAAAAAGATCTCCAAACAATTTGAAATCAATCATTCGACTGTCCGGAAGATCATAGACAAGTGGAGAAGATTCCAAGCAACTGCCAACTTGTTCAGGCCAGGCCGCCCCAGCAAGTTCAGCCCGAGAGCAGACCGCAAGATGCTGAAAGAAGTCTCTAAGAACCTCAGAATGTCATCACAGGACCTACAGGTAGCTCTTGCCACTGTTGATGTCAAAGTGCATGAGTCTACCATTAAAAAGAGGCTGCCCAAATTGTCTCATCGACATGGGAGGTGTGCCAGGAGGAAACCTTTGCTGTCCAGAAAGAACATCAGGGCAAGACTAAAGTTTGCCAATGAACACCGAGGCAAAGACCAGCACTTCTGGAACAATGTGCTCTGGACAGATGAGTCAAAAAAAAAAACCACCTTTAGAGGCCATTTTTCCCCGCAAGCGGGGGTTGGCCTTTTTCGGGAACCGTGGTTGTTGTTGTTTTTTGGTCCCCTTTTTGAAGCAATGTTTTACGGCCAGATGCCCTTCCTGACGCCAACCCTTTTTGCCGCCTTTAGGGACAAACAGGGAATTACCAGTGAACTGGTACTCAATTAGCCGACCTCGGAAGGATGACAGGCTGAGTCAACCCCCCTGGTGTTAATTCAGCGATCGACCGGGATTCGAACCCAGGATCCTGGGATCCTAAGCCGGCTCCCTAGCCGCTAGCCCAACACCAGGGTTGGGCTAGCGGCTAGGACAGATGAGTCAAAGGTGGAGCTATTTGGCCACAGTACCAGAAGACATGTTTGGCGAAAACCAAAGACAGCCTTTGAGCACAAGAACCTGATACCAACTGTAAAACATGGTGGTGGAAATATTATGGTGTGGGGCGGCTTTGCTGCATCAGGGCCTGGGCAGGTCACCATCATAGAATCCACTATGAATTCTTCATTGTACCAGAGGGTGCTTGAGGATAATGTGAGGCCATCTGTCGGAGAGTTGAAGCTCAACCGAAGGTGGACCTTGCAACATGACATTGACCCTAAACATACCAGTAAATCCACCAAGGAATGGCTGAAAATGAAGAAATGGAGGGTTCTGGAATGGCCAAGTAAAAGCCCGGATCTAAATCCCATCGAGATGTTGTGGGGGGATTTGAAACGAGCTGTGCATGCAAGAAACCCCTCAAACATCACACAGCTGAAAGAATTCTGCATGGAGGAGTGGGCAAAAATTTCTACCAGTCGATGTCAGAGACTGGTAGACAGTTATAAGAAACGCCTCCTTGAGGTTGTTTCTGCCAAAGGGGGCAATACCACCTATTAGAGCCAAGGGTGTATTTACTTTTTCCACATGCGAAATTTGCATTTATGTTTATTTAAATTATACAATGGACTACAAAATGTAAATGTTTCATGATATTTGTTTTATTACATCACCTCTATCTATCAATATTGTTGAAATGAAGATCAATTCGCTGTATGTTGAAATATGTTGAAAAAGTCAAAACTTTACATGGGGTGTACTTACTTTTTCACGTGACTGTATATATATATATCAAATGCATCCATTTTTAGTTCTACAACCTTTAATGAGCAAACAAAAACAACTGCTCGACGTTTCGATCAGCAATACGGACAAACGTGCATCCACTGACCTTTCTCAAGAGTGAAGCAAAACAAATCTGTACCCTCCCTTGTATAAGGGAAAAGGGGGTGGGTACACTGAACCACCAATCAATGCCCTTCTGGAACAACTCGTGCCATTCAAATTTAAACCGTACATCAGAACCGTCGCAACACTGGATGTCACATCCTTTGGATGTCACATCCAAAGAACCGTCACATCACATCCACACCTTTGGATGTCACATCAAAACAACCGTTAAATCACATGTTGAATCAAACAAAACGGAGCATAATTCAAATAAATCGATGAAAAAAATAATAAACATGATTGGTAATAATTTATATGTTTAGTGACGCAGTTTTCCTGTTATGTTTCTACATGAGAGGGCCAAAAGCTAGTGGTAAATCCAACACCTCCTCTGTGAGCAACACCACAGACTCCTCCACATGCCATGCTTCCAAAATCCTCCATATTCGTTTACTGGGGGTTGCCCCCAAAATGCTGGCATTATCCCATAGGGGAACATGGCCAGCCTTCAGACCATGTTTGGCAATGGCAGATCCCTTTGGAAAGTTACACTCAAAGGCCTTGCGGTGCTCATTGACCCATTGTCTTAATGTTCTCCCTGTCTCACCAATATGTTCAGCCCCAAAAACACAGGGAACCCTGAATACCACCCCTACCCTAGACAGGAAAGTGAAAGACCTCGGTGAAAGACACATGAAAGCCCGCTTGGAGTTTGCAAAAAAAACACCTAAAGGACTCTCAGACTGTGAGAAACAAGATTCTGTGGGCTTTCATGTGTCTTTCACTGAGGAGAGGCTTCCGTCTGGCCATTCTGCCATGAAGCCCAGATCGGTGGGGTGATGGTTGATGTGATGTTGATGGTGTCCTTCTGGAAGTTTCTCCCATCTCCACACAGGATCTCTGGAGCTCAACCAGAGTGACCATCGGGTTCTTGGTCACCTCTCTTACCAAGGCCCTTCTCCCCCGATTGCTCAGTTTGGCCCGGCGGCTAGCTCTCGGAAGAGTCCTGGTTGTTCCAAACTTCAAAAGAAGTATGGAGGCCACTGTGCTCTTGGGATCCTTCAATGCAGCAGAATTTTTTTTGTAGGCTTCCCCAGATCTGTACCTCGACACAATCCTGTCTCTGAGCTCTGCAGGCAGTTCCTTCGACCTCATGGCTTGGTTTTTGCTCAAATACGCATTGTCAGCTGTGAGACCTTATTTTGACAGGTGTGTGCCTTTCCAAATCATGTCCAATCAATTGAATTTACCACTTTTGGACTTCAATCAAGGTGTAGAAACATCTCAAAGATGATCAAGATAAATGGGAGGCACCGGAGCTAAATTTCAAGTGTCATAGCAAAGGGTATGAATACTTATGTCAATGTGATATTTCAGTTTTTTATTTTTAATAAATTTGCAAAACTTTCTAAAATCCTGTTTTCTCTGTCATTATGGGAGTATTGAGTGTAGATTGATGAAGGAAAAAATGAATTTAAACGATTTCAGCATAAGGCTTCAACATAATAAAATGTGAAAAAAGTGAAGGGGTCTGAATACTTTCTGAATGCACTGTATATATATATATTTATTTATATATTTATTTATATATTTCTATATTTATTTATATATTTATTTATATATTTGTATATTTATATATTTATAAACATACATACATACATACATACATACATACATACATACACATACCCCTTAAAATGAGTTGAGGGAGTCCATCCTGGAGCGGACTGATAAAAGCTGGTATGCCGTTTGTTTTTTTTCCACATTTTGGAAGTCATTAAGACAGCATTCTCATTTTCTAATTCTGGAGTGGCAGATTAACTACCATGAAGATTCCTGGGGTTTTGTTCATGAAGGTTTCATTTTTATTTTTCATGGTCTCTTGAAATTTAATATCAAAACCACAGTTTTTAACATGGTAGTTTTGCATACATATATTGTTGGACTGTGATTTGAGAAATATTATGGCCTTTATCACAACCCCCAGCAAGTGACTGTAGTGGAGAGGTGGTCGATTTTCATCGGCGTTGTTCACGCCGTGCAGCTACTCGCACTGTAAACTACCGCGAAGATTCCGAGGATTCCGCAACAGCTGCATCCACTGTATGGGGAGTGCACAAACAGAAAGTGATGGGAGGCCCGGGACGGCAGCTTGCTTGGAGCTGGGGCAGTGAAGGTGAGGTGGGATCTTGAAGTGTGTGTGTGTGTGTGTGTGTGTGTGTGTGTGTGTGTGTGTGTGTGTGTGTGTGTGTGTGTGTGTGTGTGTGTGCGTGTGTGTGTGTGTGTGAGATCTACTATATAAGAGGGATGTCTGTGTGTCACCATTTTTCTCAGAAATGGCTGAACGGATCTTCGTCAAACTTTCAGAGGTTCATCAGTGAGTGCCTGGGAGTGTTTTCGGCAAAAGAAAAATATTTGAAAAAAAGATCGTTTTTTTGGAGTAAAAAAAAAAAATCGCTCGATAGTGCCTAAGCTTTAAAAAAATTTATGACAGTTATATAGAAGTGCACATTCGCATAAATAAATACAAAACAATCACCAGACATTTGAACACAAATAAATCGAACAATTCCAGAAGTATACGAAGTTGGTATGACGGCTTCTTCTTCTTCCTGTTCCGCATCACACTTAACGCAGAAACGGGATGAACGCCACATTCACCAGCATATATTTAACGAAAAGGTGATGAACCCCCTTCCTCCCCTTCCTCTCCTGCCTCCCCCCGCCCCCTTCCCCTCATCCCTCCCCTCCTGTCATCCCCCCTTCCCCTCATCCACCCCTTACCGCCCTTCCACCTCTCCCCTCCCCCCCCCTCAACCCTTCCCCTCCCCCAACCCCCCCCCCTCCCCCCTCCCCCGCCCAGCAACACCGGGTACTTCTGCTAGGAGCTTTTAACTAGCTTCTGCTAGGTTTTGCTCGATAGTGCCTAAGCCTTTTTTAAATTAATGACAGTTATATACAAGTACACATTCGCATAAATAAATACAAAACAATCACCAGACATTTGAACACAAATAAATCAAACAATTCCGGAAGTGTACGAATTTGGTAGTACAGCTTCTTCCTCTGCTTCTTCTTCTTCTTCTTCCTGATCGGCATCACACTTAACTCAGAAACGTGACGAATGCCACATTCACCCACCAGCATATATATGAACTTCCTTCCTCTCCTGCCTCCCACCCTTCTCCCTCCTCCTCCCCCCATTCCCTCCCCTTCCCTGACTAATTCCTGGCCTGATGTGTTGCAGAAAGCTATCAATCTGACAGTGGATCAGAAGGACAACCCCCGCGAAAGCGCCTCCATCGTATCAATAAGGATGATGATAATGATGATGAAGAAGAGGAGGAGGAGGAGGTAGTCGGAGCAGAGAGGAGAGCAAGAGGGAACGGTGAACAGTTGGATGTCACGCCGCACCACTCTCCTTCTTGCCCAACCACCGTCAGAAAATTCCGCCAGCGCCTTTTGAGCAGTGATGATGATTGTGGAGATGGAGATGGAACCAACACCGACAGCAGCAGCAATCAAAGTTCCTTAGGCTATGACCTGGGAATGGTCAGAGCCAGAAGCAATGGCCCTCTGCCAGACGTAAAGGCAAGCGGGCATGCTGGGGGTTCACCTAAAAAGCCTGGACTTCAGCCAAATGTCGGAACTGGGGGCCAGCCACCTCTACTTTGTGCGGCAGCATCTCTTGTTGAGGGTGCTGGGGAAGAGGAGGAAGAGGATGACCTCCTTGGAGTGACTGATCTGGTGGAATACGTTTGTAACAGTCGAGTATAGCGGCCGGACCATTTCGAACTTTGGGTTGCTGTTGAATCATTCTTGAAGGCTAGTTTTTGTTTGGTATTTATTGGAGTAGATTTCAATCCTTGAGCAAAATGCCCAATGGATTATCTTTACGTATGATATGAAAGAGTTTTAAAAAAACACAATATCCATTGAAAGTTTTTTTTTTTTTTAATCAACTGAAGGTTGAGTAAGGTGTGCTAACCACTGCGGGAAGAAAACAAGTTTGTTTCGGGAGTTAGCCCTTCATGGAGCTTGAGGGTTAACATCCAAAACATCCGTTGTACTTTGTTTCCCACATACCTTTGTCAACACCCAGTCGATAAAACGTATTATCCGAATTGTCCACAAACTCGGACCGACACTAGCATTGGCAAAAGTCTAGGATTCCTCTCGCTTTTGAGGGAGTTTTTTTCCTTTTATAAAAACATCCATCTAACCTTTGCCCTCGATGCTTATGTGCGTTTCCACACCAACCGTTTCCTCCCAAGTACAAACAAGACACAATAACTTTCGTCTCAGTATGTTCAATGTGAAGTAAGTCTCTTGTTATGTAAATATCTGGACAAGACACTCTACAATAGTTCCGATCGAAGGAATCCAAGTACTTTCTCTGCTCCTCCCTCTTTCACAGCTCGCTTGCCTGCTTGAAATTCCAGATGTATTTCTTCCCTGCACAGTCAATCTCATCAACCACCAGGGGGCACCAGATTCATTTCGCCTGAAATTGGTGTCATAACACTGGATACCTTGCTTTAGGTAGTCTAGGTGTCTACCTCAGCATATCGTGTCCACTTTCCCAGTAAGACTATATTGTAGCATACCTTGACTAAAGTCTTTTGATGCATCGCATTTTGGGTCCTGTGCAGGGGAGATTTACTCGCTCCAAGTAAATAGGTACTCCTCTCAATCGTAAGCACATTGCCACCTACCTCCTTGCCTTTTGTAGTACAATGCAAACTCACTTTTGATGTCTGTGTTGATTTGCTGTTAGCCCTTGGCTAATCTTTGAGCACTTGTAGCTTTTGTAAGCGCAAATCGGTGTATTTTCCTTCCCATTTAATGGATATATTCCACAATCTAGTCTCAAAAAAATTTTTTTTTTCTTTTCGAAATTAATTTTGGCATTTTCATATCAAGTATACTCTGTGTGCTTAAAGAATGCTTTCTTGCATCTCATTTTCGCTTTCTTTTGTCAGTGGTTTCTTCGCCAGGGTAACAGTTATCCTTTCCAAGTCGATGAAAGTGCAAACGCACACGGAGTAACAAAACGCCAAAAATGTATCGCTTTGTACAGCAAGAGCTTTCGTCTTCACAATTAAAAGGTGATTTCTCGTTGTGGGGCGGCATGTGTATTGTATGTGTAGTCTTAGTTTTAAAATCGCACGAGTTCTTCGTTGCCGGCGCTGTCGCCGACCTCCAGTCTGGTGGAAGGTTTGCCACTCATTGTACCTGATCTTGTTCCCATGGATTCTCCTGGAAACGGTAGATTTTCAATTTTTCTGCATCATATTGGTCGCATTCTCCTCCTAAAACGGATTTTTAGAAATAATCGTTATTGATCGTTGTTGTCTTTTTACAGTCTTACATAGTATATTTATTTATTTCTTATCACATATAATGGCGTGGCTTATATATTTTCCTTGTCCGTGGCTGGGTAGTTTGTTTTAAACATTTTGTAGTGTTTTGAACTTTTTATATTGATTTTTGGGCAGTTCTTTTTTGTTTTCTTGTTGTTGTTTTTTTACAAGTTGGATGCCTCACTTTTAAGAACATTGTAATTATGGAAGGATATTGTGTTTCCCCACCTCCCCGACTGAGCAGAATTTGTCACGACAAAGGCACGTTTACTCGAGCACTTTGCGGAGCAGGCGAAGACTGCGTCAGGCTTGTAAGAACATAAAACGTCCAGTCGTTATCCGACAAGACCAGCCTCGCTGATGGCCATTCCAAATTGAAATTGTTGGTGGAAATGCAGATTTTGAGAAAGATAAGTTATTGAAGAGGTGTGGCAAATGGGGGTGGGGGACAGGGGAATCATGACAAGTATGATCAAATCGATTTCAATGTTAGCAACAAATGCCCAAGGTTTATTCGTAAAATTTCGTATATATGTAGCGAAGTATCAAAGCAAAGATGTTTATTTTGGTATATAAAAGTATGTAAAAACAAAAAAAGTGTACTGTATAAAGTATTTCTGAAAGCTTCGATGGATCGAGCCTTTGGGTGTCCCGATGTGTTTCGGATGTTTGTTCTTACTGCTTGTGGTTCATGCCTGCCTTTGTTCCCAGCAGCCATTAGGCCATTTTATGCTATTAAATAAAGTTCCACATCTCTTGACAGACTTCCGTTAGTCGTGATTGCAAAATCGTTTGTGTGTCCATAGACGTGTATGTTTGTCATGGTTCGTATACTCTCCCTCCCTGACCTCACTCTCCCTCCTGGTTTGTACACATCCCCCTTCCTGATCTCACTCTCCCTCCCTGACCTCACTCTCCCTCCTGGTTTGTACACTCTCCCTCCCTGACCGTACGACGCCATCAAAAGCTATTTATTTTCCACACATTAGTATTTTGATTTATGTATTTATATTTTTGCTGTGTCGTTTGGGTTCAGCTTGTCAGAATTGTTTTTTTCATCGACCCTCCAGCAATGCAGGGGGAAATGCAACTTCCATTACCAACAAAAGGAATTATCATGTGATCCAAAGAGATTCTTCCATTCCTTTCATATGCAGCATCTGACTGCGAAGTGATTTTTCACAAGTGAGCGATAGGTATTTGAACTATAATAGCATAATGTCTCAAAATGTTGTGGAAGTATTTGGTTAAGGTCTGGCTGTGCCGCTGATGCAGTGCCACCCTTTTCCAGTAAGCTGGTATCCTTTTTGCCGACCTAGGAAGGATGACAGGCTGAAGCAACCCACCTCGTGCTATTTAAAGGCACGACACAAACTCAAGCACCTACAATCTTAAGCCAGCCAGTCACCTTAACCGTTAAGCCAACACCAGGCTGAGTTACATTGCCTTCAGAACCTATTCAGACCCTTTGACTTTTTTCACATTTTGTTGTTACAACCTGAGTTTAAAATGGATTAAATTAAGATTTTTTTTTTTGTCACTGATCTGCACATAATACTCTGTAATGTCAAAGTGCATTTTTTTTTTCTTTTTAAAATTTCTGACAAAATAATTAAAAATGAAAAGCTGAAATTTATTGAGTCAATAACTATTCAACCCCTCTGCTATGACCCTGCATCCAATTTCCTTTGATCATCCTTAAGATGTCTCTACAACTTGATTGGAGTCCACCTGTGGTCAATTCAATTGATTGGACATGATTTAGAAAGAAACACACCTTTCTATACAGTATATAAAGGCTTGCAGTTGACTGCATATCGGAGTACAACCCGAGATAGAATGGTGAAGAGGCATAGATCCGGGGAAGGGTATAAACAATTTATAGAATGTTGAAAGTTCCCAAGAGCACAATGTGCTCCATCGTTAGGAAATGGGAAGAATATGGAACTACCGAGACTCTTCCGAGAGCTGGCCATCCGGCAAAACTGAGTAACCTGGCAAGAAGGACCTTGGTCAGGGAGGTGACCAAGAACCCAATGGCCACTCTGACCGAACTACAGAGTTCCTTGGCTGAGATGGGAGAACCTGCCGGAAGGACAACAGTCCCTGCTGCACTTCACAAATATAGGTTTTATGGGAGAGTGGCCAGATGGAAACCGCTCTTGAGAAATGACAGCACACCTGGAGTTTGCAAAAAGGCATGTGAAAGACTCAGAACATGAGGCAAAATATTCTGTGGTCTGATGAGACGACAATTGAACTCTTTGGCCTGAATGCAAACCGCT
This sequence comes from Myxine glutinosa, assembly GCF_964187855.1. Classification (NCBI taxonomy): domain Eukaryota; kingdom Metazoa; phylum Chordata; class Myxini; order Myxiniformes; family Myxinidae; genus Myxine; species Myxine glutinosa. The sequence continues at coordinate 68,303,242 of NC_136269.1, read as the reverse complement.
ACGTTTGGTAGAAACCGAGCACAGCTCATCACCCATCTAACAAAATCCCTACTGTGAAGCATGGTTGTGGCAGCAGCATGCTATGGGGATGCTTTTCAGCAGAAGGGACTGGGATGCTTGTAAGGATGGAGGAACAATGAATGGAGCCAAATACAGACAAATCCTTGTGGAGAACCTGCTTCAGTGCAAAATATCTTCAGAAATGGACTTTGGTGAAGCTTTACATTCCAACAGGGCAATCACCCCAAGCATATGGCCAAAGCCGATACTTGAATCCCATTGAGAATCTGTGGAAAGACTTGAACATTGCTGTTCATTGACACTCCCCATCCAATTTGTCAGGGCTTGAGCAAATCTGCAAGAAAGAATGGGAGAAACTCCCTAAAGCCAGATATGCAAAGCTGATACAGATGTACCCAAGAAGACCCGAAGCTGTAATCTCTGCCAAAATCGCTTCTACGAGGTATTGACTTGTGTAAATCGGTTTGAATACTTATGTAAATTAGATATTTCTGTATTTCATTTATATTTTTTACTTACGATTAAAAAAAAAATTGCACTTTGACATTTTGAGGTTATTCTGTGTAGATCAGGAAAAAATATATAAAAAAATTAATTTAATCCATTTTAAATTCGGGCTGTAACAACAAAATGTGAAAAAGTCAAAGGGTGTGAATACTTTCTGAAGGCACTGTATCTAGTTGGTAAACGGTTAATGGCTTGCTGGATGAATGTACTTCTGGTGGGGCTGCTGTACAGGAGAGAAAGGCAGAACAACATGATAGGTGATATTGACTACAATGCCAATCGACTGCCATGGCCATAAATATTGGCACCTTTGCACTTTTTTCAAATAAAAATGCACCATTTCTTCCAGTAGATTGTTGAAATTAAAAAAATCTTTTGGTATCCACATGTATTTCTTTCCACATATGCAGTGGAACAAAACAAAAAAAGCTGAAAAAATTACTAAATTTTAGCTTATTCCACACAGCTTGGAAAACCACATTTCCAAGCTGGCCTCCAAAGCCAGTCGCCGACTGGGCATCCTCTGTCGTGCGAAGTCTTTCCTTGGCACACCTCAGCTCCTCACCACATACAAGGCTTTCATCCGCAGCTCAATGGAATACTGTTCTCCCCTCTGGGCCGGTGCTCCTGCTTCACACCTAGCTCGGCTTCACGGTGTTGAAACCAAAGCTTTCAGAATCATTGTAATCTCCCACGATGAAGCTAACTCCGAGGGCCTTTAACTCACTCACCACAGGCAGGTTGGTGGTCTTTCTGTTTTCTACCGACTCCTCTCCGGCCTTGCTCCCCCAGCTCTCTCTGTGCTCTGTCCCCTAAATATTCCTACAGGTCGCACAAGATCTGCCAGCAACCCACTTATGGTTAAACTGCCAAAATCAAGACTCTCTGCTCACCTTCACTCCTTCATTCCTCTTTTCTCCCGCCTCTGGAACAAACTCCCCCACTCCCTTCAATCCCACTCCTCCCTCCAGGTCTTTAAAACAGCTGTTCACCACCATCTCTTATCTACCCCCATCCAAAACCTTGATCTTTTCTACCCCCGCTAATTCAACCCCAGATCCACTTCTTTAAAATTCCAACTTCTTTCCTGGAAGTCCTTGCAGTGTCCATATGTTTTATACCTCTCCCACCTCCCACCCAAGCCCTCTCCCTCCCACAGATCTCTCGATGGCCCTGCTCTCAAATATTGTGTTTGTCCTTCCTCCTCTCTCCCCATCTCATCTACCACTCCCCTTATTATATGTTTTATGTGTCGGTTTGACTTTTTGTGTGATTAATGTTAGCTCTTTCACGAGCCTCGACCTTGTATACAAGAATTTTTTTTTTTTAATCCAAAAATGGCCCGGACAATATTATTGGCACCTTTTAGAAGTTGTAAGAAATAATTAGATTTCAAGCAGGTGATTCTCCTTTACTTTGGAATTGAACTCACCTATGGTGTTGCAGATTCCTGCAATATAAAAATCACTCATTCAACCAGTTTGAATAGAGAAATGTTTTGTGTCACTGTGTGTACCACAATGAGCATGGAGAAAAGAAAGAAAACCAGATACTTTTCTGAGGAAGTCAGACAAAAGATTGTAGCCAAGCATGGACAATCTCAAGGCTACAAGTCCATCTCCAGAGACCTTGATGTTCCTGTGTCCACTGTACGCAATGTTATCAGGACGTTTAAGGCCCATGGCACTGTAGCCAACCTCCCTGGACGTGGCTGCAAGAGAAAACTTGATCGAAGATTGCAGCGAAGGATTGTTCGAATGGTGGAGAAAGCACCTCGATCAACTGCCAAACCGATTCAAGCTGATCTTCAGACAACGTACGACAGTTTCAATTCCCACCATCTGTCACCAACTCAATGAAAGGGGGTTCCATGGTAGGGCTCCCAGGAGGACCCCACTGCTGAGAGAGAGAGACATAAGAAATCCTGACTGTAGTTTGCCAAAACACACCTGAGCAAGCCAAAATCCTTCTGGGAGAATGTCCCGTGGACAGGTGAGACCAAATTAGAGCTTTTTGGTAAAGCACATCATCTCTATGTTTACAGAAAACAAAATGAAGCCTTCAAAGAAAAGAACATCTTCCCTACAGTCAAACATGGAGGAGGTTCAGTGATGTATTGGGGTTTCTGTGCTGTCTCTGGCACTGGGTACCTTGAATGTGTGCATGGCATCATGAAATCAGGAGATTACCAAGGCATTTTGGAGTGCAATGGTCAACCCAGTGTCAGAAAGCTGGGTCTCCATCGAAGGTCATGTGTCTTGCAGCAGGACAATGACCCCAAACACACTTCAAAAAGCACCCAGGAATGGTTCAAGACAAAACGCTGGACTGTTCTGAAGTGGCTAGCAATGAGTCCAGATCTAAATCCCATTGAACACCTGTTGGGAGATCTGAAAACAGCAGTTGGGAGAATGCACCCTTCAAATCTGGGAGAACTGGAGCATTTTACACAAGAAGAGTGGGTCAAACTACCAGTAGAGAGGTGTAGGAAGCTCATTCATGGCTATAGGAAGCGCTTAACTGCAGTTTTGTCCAAAGGCTGTGTGTGCTACCAAATATTAAGTCTCGGGTGTCAATAATTTTGTCAATGCCATTTCTTTTTTATTTTCTGATTTAAAATGATATATTAAGTTCTGAATCAAAAGCAAAAGGATCTTTAATATTAAGTGAAATAATAAATTGTGGAGACCAAATACTTTTGTCAATTTCAACTTATTTTTAGAGAAAATTGTGAATTATTTGAAAAAAGTGCAAGGGTGCCAATATTTTTTGCCACGACTGTGTACTTGGTAGTACAAATGAATTACCATACATGTTTCCCACGACGTGGATCAAGTCTCTCATTGGCATCACATGGCAAGGGTAGAGAAGTCCTCCTGTGTCTCTCTCCCTCTTGCCATAATATGCCACCACTGAGTCTATGTCTGAGGGCCTTGAATTACAAGGTGAGAACATAATTATACCATGATGAAGTTGCCTTGGAACGTAGTTCAAAGATAAATTGAGCCGCTGAGCGCAAGACATGTTGGGACCAATCATGATTCCAAGGATTTCCATAGACTCCATGTCGGTGTCAGAATGCCTGTCGAACTTCTAATATGGGGAGGTAGCCATGATGGGGTTCCTATCGCAGGGTAAGGAACAATCTTGCACGTTCAATGTGGATTCAAAGATTGGTCAGGAATTCCCACGAGGCTGAAATATCACTTGTAGGTTGGGCATGGTCGTATTCTGCCACACAGTCCCGTAGAAGACCCTTCTTGACCAAGGGGCAGGCACGACTGAATGCTTGGGAAATGTGTCATGGCTCGCGAGATTTCCCTGACCACGCGTTTCATGTTCAGGGCGTCCATCTGTTGTTTTCCGAAAGACCAGGAGACAAACCATGCTTGTGATCTGAGGTCAGAGTTCAGATGTGGGGGTTGCAGCAATAATGGACTCCATATACTTTGCTTTTGAGAGGAAGTACTGACATGTGTCGAGTTCGCAGGTTTCGGTGTGGCATGGTTGGCATGGTTGAGTGGCAGTTTGGTTGATGGGGCCACTCGGGAAATGGCGCGTTCGCATCGACATAGGAAAAATCACAGAATTATTAGGATTAAACAATCGACATTTGGCCAATAAATGTCACTCAAATATCCTTTATGGTATTAAAGTCAGAAGTCGATGTTGCATCATTATTTATATATTACGTAGCAATTGCAGCTACATTGATTATTAATATTATTATATTATTATGGGGCTGATATGATGTCTTGGAGGTACACACACTCTCCTTGCCAAGCTGTCTAGCCTGGGTTCGAATCCTGACCCAGCTATAAACTGTCATCCTGGTGTTTCATAGGCCCGAGCTTCATCAATGTGTGTGTGTGCTGTAACGTTTGGTTATTCAGACACAAACAAGTCAACAAGATGGCGGGCCAACGGACTGCCGTTTATTCGTCATGGTGTCGTGAACATGCCGTAAACCATGACGTGAACATAACGTCATGATGTAATGCGTTATGTTACAACCATGTCGTAAACCATGACGTGAACATAACGTTATGATATAATGCGTTATGTCGCATCTCCCTTTGACAAACAACAAACGGAAAATTAAGTGAAGCATGGCATGGCACAGCAAGTAATAAAAGATGTAGCTGATGCATGAACGAACATGAACAAAATAAGTGTAAACATTTAGAACATACTGTCACAACAGTAAAACAGGGGTAGACTACCCTGAGTTACAAGGTGCTAGAAGAAGGGTTAGTCTGCCCTCAGTTTGTCACATAATCCTCTAGATGTTTGGGTCTGTTGATGACGCGGCCTGACTTCGTGGTGAGAGGATTCTGACCCTGTTCAGGCGGCAGAGAGGATGGCGTGTGTGTGACTGGCGAGGGTTGCCCTGTACGGGCTGTAGAGTGCAGGCTGCTGCTGCACGGGCAGTGCTGTGTGGTCTGAGCTGGGAGCTGGCAGACCAGCTGGAGCAGTAGCACAGTGTGGGGTCGGTCTGGTCGGTTGCCGGGTTGCATACGTCAGTGCTGTGGAGCTTGGCTGATGAGCACCGTATGTTGAGAGGCGGAGGTGTTTCCTGTTTCGGCGATACTTCCTGCCATTACTTTCAACGATATATGATCTGGGCACACTGTGATGGGCTACAACTGTTGCAGGCAGCCAGTTGTTTGTACCTGGGAGTGGAGTCATCCTTACTGGGTCTCCTGGGAGGAGGGCGGGCAGGTCTCTTTGGACATGTTTGTCGTGGTGGACCCGTTGCTTCTCCTTGCTCTGATCGAGCTTCTTCCTGACCTCATCACAGTTCAGAGTAATTGGACGCAACAACTCACGAGAGGTTGGCAGCAGGTTGCGGGGTCTGCGAGACATGCAAAGCGTGGCAGGTGACATGTTGCAACTTTCCAGCGGCGTGGTCCTGTAGTCAAGGAGGGCCAGATGTTTATCACTGCACTTAGACCAGAGTCGCTTTACCGTCTGTATGGCTCTCTCAGCTGCACCATTTGACTGAGGGTATCGGGGCGAAGACGTCTGGTGATTGATGTGATAGTCAGCACAAAACTGGGAAAATTCTTGCGAGCTGAACTGAGGTCCGTTATCTGTTCTGAGTGTCTCTGCGATGCCGTGTCGACACATTTGTGATTTGAGGGCGTTGACAGTGACTGCTGTGCTGAGGTTTGTCAGAGCATCCACCTCGATGAATTTGGAGAAACAGTCGGTTGTGAGTAAGTATTGATTCCCTTCATATTCGAAGATATCAGCAGCCACCTCAATCCAAGGTAACAGAGGTGTTTTCAGGGGCATCAGAGTTTCTGCGTGCTGCTGACTTTGGTACAAACTGCACTGTGGGCAATCACTGACGACGTCTTCAATTTGTGCAGTCATGCCTGGCCAGAACAGAGCTTCTCGGGCTCTCTGTTTGCATTTGCTGATTCCCATGTGTGAGCCATGTATTTGTCACATAATGTCTGGCCGCATTGTTGTGGGTACAACGATTCTCATGCCTTTGTAAACAATTCCATCCATCACCGACAGCTCGTCACGGTACTGCCAGTATGCACGGATGCTGTGAGGTGTTTCAGCTTTGGTGTCTGGCCATCCTTTCAGAACCATGGTGTGCAGTTCATTCAACTCTTCAGCAGTTCTCTGCTGGAACTGCGCGTAGCGAGACGGCACCACTGATATGAAGTCTACCATATTGATTAGCTCAATGTCCATCTCTGGTGTAGTATCTGGGAGGTTAGCACGGCTCAGGGTGTCGCCCAGTGGAATGTCCTTCCCTGGTTTGTACGTGATTGTCAAGTCATACGGCTGCAACTTCAGGAGCATTGATTGTAGCCTCATAGGCGCTGCTAGTAGGGGCTTGGTGTGAATTGACTGCAACGGCTTGTGGTCGGACTCGACGGTGATGTTTGATGTCCCAAATATGTAGTAATGGAACTTCTTGCAGGCATGTACAATGGCCAACATTTCCTTCTCCAATTGCGAGTATCTCTGCTCAGTCGGTGTGAGCGCACGGGATGTATATGCTACAGGGTGGTCATCTTGCAGAAGCACTCCTCCGAGAGCGTAACTGCTGGCATCACATTGAATGGTACAGCCTTTCTTGGCGTCGTAATAGGCCAGCACCGGTGCATTGCAGCACAACTGTTTCATCTTTTCAAAGCTCTCGGCTTGAGGTTTGTCCCAATGGAAGAGGACATCTTTGGGCAATAGGGCACGAAGTGGTGCATCCACTGTACTTAATTCTGGTAGAAATTTTGCCAAATACTGGATGAAGCCAAGTATTCTTCGGACATCTTCTTTGTTCTTGGGCTCTGGCATTGCTTTCACGGCCCTCACTTTGTCATCATCAGGTTTCAGACCACTCCCTGTCAAAATATGCCCTGCATATTTCACGGATGATTGTTTCACATGACATTTGTCAAAGTTGAGTTTGAGGTTGAAAGCTGTAGCTCTGTTGACAACTTGTCGCATGATGGAGTCATGTTCCTCTGGGGTCCTACCCGCCACCAAAATGTCGTCCATTATGGCACGAGCGCCTTCGATGCCCTCCAGCATGTTGTCCATGATACGCTGGTAGATTTCAGGAGCGGATCGGACCCCGAAAGGGAGCCTCAGCCAACGGAAACGGCCAATTGGGGTGTTGAAGGTGGTGAGAAGACTGGACTCATATGTGAGCGGGATCTGTAAGAATCCGGATTTGGCGTCAAGTACAGAGAAATACTTTGAACCTGGTATCATTGATGCAACCACTTCTTCAACTGTTGGAATGTAATAGTGTTCTCTCCTAATTGCCTTGTTTAGGTCTTTTGGGTCAATGCAGATTCTGATTTTGTCTTTCTTAACTACGGTGACCATGGAGCTCACCCAGTCTGTCGGTTCAGTGACACGAGCAATGTGCCCATCTTTTTGCATTTCTATTAGCTTGGCTTTAACCTTGTCGTACAGAGCTTTTGGTTGCCGACGTGGTCCATGGACAGCAGGGGGCACAGTGGGGTCGATTTTCAGAGAATACTTGCCTGGCAGTACACCTGTTGTGTGGAGAAGATCAGGATAATCACTAAGGTCACTGACCTTGTGAATTCTCTCAATCAACCCGAGTGCTGTGCTGGCTTGGCCGGAGAGAAGTGGTCGTTGCTTTACTCTGACGACATAAAACTTGACGTCAACAGTGTTTTGTTTGTGCGTCACAGGCAATGTGATGCATCCCTCAACAGCAAGGTCATGCTCCGAATAACTCTTTAACTTGCTATCGGTGGCAGACAATGACATGTGGGTCTTTAGACTGTGAAACAGCTCAAGCGGCATTATGGATACTGTTGCACCTGTGTCAATCTGTGTCTTCACGACCTTTGTTCCAATCTTGACATCAGTCCACCATTCTGTTGCTGCATTTGTTCCATGAATGTTGTTGACACTGTGCGTCAGGGTCGTGTCATCAGACTCGTAGTCACAATCAACAGCATGCGCAGCAGATCTTGACTGCTCTTTCAACTTCTGTCTACACACACGGGCGAAATGGCCTACCTTCTTACAGAATTTGCAGGGGGCCTCCCTGGCGGGACACTTGTAGTGTGATGATGAGTATCCGCAGTACCAGCAGTTTTGGTTGTCTGTCCACTGTTTTCTGGTGGGTGTCTTGTGACGGGGTGGCTGCTGTTTGTTAATGGCATACACCTTACTGTCTTCGTCCGCAGCAATAACTCGCAAGCTCTCCTGTGAGGTCTCGTAGTTCTGACCGATGCTGGTGGCCTTGTTCAGTGTGAGCTCGTCTCCTTCCTGAAGGCAACGTTCAGTCACCGCTGGATTAGCGGATCGCAGGACAATGGCATCCCGCAGCATGCGGTCCGTGTTGACGCCATATCCACAGTCTGTCACCAGCAGCCGCAGGTCAGTTACAAAGTTGTCAAAGCGTTCACCGGGCAGCTGTTTACGCCTGTTGAAGTTTACTGTTGCTCTGATTTCATTTTTCGTGGGAGCCACGTATGCAGTGTACTTGTCAAGTACTCCAGTTAAGGTTTCATTTTCTGCTCCACATGACTTCTTACAGAATTTGCATGACTCCATCATGCGACACCTTCGGTTGCAGGAGTCCATGTGAATGTGTTGTAAATTTCTCTGCCTTTGTCGCCTATGTATGTCATGAGATAGTTTACTTTGACAATTTCCGTGGCCGTGGATAACGGTCCGTTGAACGTAAACACACAATGTTGTTTAAAACGTCTGAACTCCTTTTCAAGATCTGACGCTTGCCAGTTCATACGTGGCTTTTCTGAAGCATCCGCCATGGCGACAAAATAGTGCAACTCACTTGCGTTGACAACGACGTGGACGGTTGACGCAGCCGGATCCCGTGTTTGTAGGATTCGCGGGGCGCATGCGAACTTCAACGAGCAAAAGGAGGACCAATAATGCACAAATGACTTTCTTGTCTACGTAGATATAAGAATGATATTTTCATCACTCGTTCGCTTCATTTTCGGCGTGGAACGTCGATGAAAACCACTTCTGACACCATGTAACGTTTGGTTATTCAGACACAAACAAGTCAACAAGATGGCGGGCCAACGGACTGCCGTTTATTCGTCATGGTGTCGTGAACATGCCGTAAACCATGACGTGAACATAACGTCATGATGTAATGCGTTATGTTACAACCATGTCGTAAACCATGACGTGAACATAACGTTATGATATAATGCGTTATGTCGCATGTGCGTCCCTCTGATGGACGTTGAAGTCTCTCGGCTTTAGTCGGTGGACATGAAAGTGAAAGATCCCACGGTGTCCTCAACGAAGAGTGGGCGACTTATCACCGGCACCCTGAACAGGCGAGAGGTTCATTGAACACCTTAACCCACACAGTCTTGAGAAAAAACGATATGGGCGGGTTCTGCGAGCGGCAAATTTGATTGGTCGAGATTATGTAAAATGGAGTAACATTTTGTCGGAGTACTGCGAAACGGAAGGTTTTTGAAAGTGTCAATAAGGTGATTTGTGTTCTAAACTCTGGTGGTGAAGTGTATAATTCAATTTAAATAAAATAATGATTTTAACGGTTGAAGAATTTTTTTTTAGAGGTTCACCACCGTTGATGCAGCGTCTCTTACACCACCTTTTCTAACACGTTACATTATTTATTCGTGCCTGTTGTTTGTGTCCTTCATGACGTCCTTAAAAACAGTAAGTTTCCTGTTGGGCATGATTTTCAATTTTGTCTGACTGCGAGACAGGCAGATGGAGTAAAAAAAAAAACGTATCTCACTCCTCTCTGTGTATGCATGATCGGAGCGAATTCAGAGGGAAATACTGTTTAACTGCAGATTCGCTTTCTTCCGATTCATGTTCCGACTCGTGGTCAAAATATAACTTTCAATTGAAATTAAGCTGTTCCTCGATCATAAACCGACGTTTGTAGACAGGACAGACAGAAGTGAACCTATTGCTTTAACCCAACTTTGTGCTTCACATGCGTGGGGTAATTACGAATTGCTACCCAAACTACTTACTTGAACGTCAGGCCTGGCCAGCCAGTTCGTGAAAGACTTTCAGCCAAAAACTTCCCCCAGTCAACCCCACAAGAACGTGGGAATAATTGGGTTATTTCAATAAGAATATTATTATCATTAAAAAGACGTCTACACCATTCAACAAATGTTAAATCAAATCAACCATATATTTCACATAATTATGCCCTACTTTGAATTTCATGCTTGATTTGAGATACAAATGCTGCAAATTTTATAGAGAACTAGCATATACAGTACAGTATTAACCTTTGGCGGCGATTGGTGGGGGGCGGAGGGGAATGGGCCAGCCTCCACACTTTTTGGTGGAGGGCGACAGCATATTGAGGGGGCAAAAAACAGGGAATGCCAAACCATGAACCAACAAGCTCACAGTGAGAATTGCTTTGCAATACATATCCCTTACCCGTCCCATCATACATGTACCTTACTGGTCCCATCATACATGTACCTTACTGGTCCCATCATGCATGCACCTTACTGGTCCCATTATACATGTACCTTACCGGTCCCATCATACATATCCCTTACCGGTCCCATCATACATGTACCTTACCGGTCCCATCATACATATCCCAAACCGGTCCCATCATACATGTACCTTACTGGTCCCATCATACATGTACCTTACCGGTCCCATCATACATATCCCTAACCGGTCCCATCATACATGTACCTTTCTGGTCCCCTCATACATGTACCTTACCGGTCCCATCATACATGTACCTTACCGGTCCCATCATACATGTCCATTACCCGTCCCATCATACATGTCCCTTACCCGTCCAACAATACATGTCCCTTACCCGTCCAACAATACATGTCATCGCCCCCACAATGCATGTCCCTTACCTGTCCCACAATACATGTCCTTTACCGGTCCCAATGAATGTTCTTGGTCCAAGCACTCGGTAATTGTAAGTCATGTACAGCAGCATGTACCAAGTTTTAGTTGAATATGTTAAAGGGTAAGGGGGAAAAGTCTGCAAAACTGACCCATGTATTATACATATATTATAATATGTATTATAATATTAATTATAATATAATATTATATTAAATATTAATATTAAATAATTAATATTTAATATTAAATAAATTTTATAAATAAATAAAGAAATAAATATTTTTAAATTTTATAAATTTAAGTTAAATAATTAAAAAAAAATTAAATTAAATTAATTTAATTAATTTAATTATTGATTAAAATAATTAAAATTAAATAAATTTAAATAAAAATTTAAAATTTTTTAAAATACATTAAATAAATTTCAATTTAATATTAAATATAATATTAATATTACATGTATTATACATATTATAATAATATGTGATATTTTACAAGTCCAAATAGGGCATAAAATTGGGGAAACGACCCAAAACTCGAACTTTTTCTGTAACATTATAATAAAGCGATGTACCAAGTTTCAGTTGAGCATGTTAAAGGGTATGGGGGAAGTCTGGAAAACCACAGCTGGGATGGACAGATAGATGGACAGCAAACCAATGGTCACCTCCGGTTAAACCGGTAGGGGACTAATAAATGTAGGTAATGTTTTTAATATGCGGTCAGTGATGAAACTGAAAATGGCGAATCTGCTATTGTCACGGATGGATCACTCACATAATTTCCTTATCCTCCTTTAAACTCAATCTCTATATATTTTAATTCCAAACAGAATTATAAGCACAAATTAATACTGTACCATAAATATAACAAAATACAATGTTAAACACTGGTGAGGTAAACAAATATAAATGCCATTCTAATGTGATAACCAATACAGACAAATCTGCCGGCGAGCAAGGGTGGATACAGAACACTCCATACGGATGGAAAGTCAAAATCATAATTGTATTGAGAAATTTATGAAACCTCCCACCCACCTTAGGATGAATAAAAGCCGTGTCGTTCGGGTGGAAACTCAAAATCATAATTATATTGTTACATCTGTGAGGGTAGAGGATAAGTTACCATAGTGCAGGTAGGATTGTATAGGTGTAGCATGGACCGTGGGCATGTAGGAGACATCTCGATGTATGAAGTAGGGAAACTGGAGCTTCAGTTGTTTGTGTCTTCACACGGGGGGGGTGAAGCGGTGTTATCTAGATAGGGGTTAAGTTAGTTCTCCCCAGTATGTGATTGCCGCCCGGTGGTTTTTCCCTACGTTTTTACATTTACAAGGCCGGCCATGCAAAACCGTCCATTAACCTACCATACCCGGCAGAACTGCCTACAGAACCCAGAATATTTGCCAATCGGCAAATAAACCCCACCTCCCATGGATCGTGGAAGACGGGCCATGCCCCAAGCTTTGTCATTGGTCGAGAGGACGTGGGGTATTTCGAGGGAGCTCGGCCGTTGGTCGGCATGACGTCGGAGCTAAAACGTTAGAGAGCAGGTTTGAAAAGACTCTCCCTCTCTCAGTCTGGCTTTCGTCTCGGGCAAAAAATTGTGGAGACCAAGTACTTGTCAATTTCAACTTATTTTTTAGAGAAAATTGTGAGTTATTTCAAAAAAGTGCAAGGGTGCCAATAGTTTTGGCCACCGACTGTATGTATAACTTTCATGTATTGTCTTTGTGCCAAGTTTGAAGAAAATCGGTCCATGCATGTCCGAGAAATGGATGGGGACATGCAAAAAACACGAAAAAAAATGACGTGCATATGTAAGCCTTAATTCATTATCTCTGTGCCAAATTTGAACAAGATCAGTAAATGCATTAAATGATTAGTAAGTAATTTCACCATTGAGTCGTCGGGCGAAAAACGATATGTAGCACGATATCTCAAAAGGTTGTGCATGAGTTATGATTAAACTCGGTGGATGAGTTGATTGGGCGACAAGAACAAGCCGATTCGATTTTGGTTCAGGTCCGAATCCAGATCCGGCCTATCGGTGGGATACAAAATGTAAACTGTTCACCGGGTGGAGGTGTGCGCTCTACCGAGTACCGTTCTTTGTTTGTTTCTATCTTGTGTACATCAAAAGTTATAAAAGTTCAAAATTGCACAAGGACTTTATGGACTCCCTGCATAATTAGTGAATTGTCCATTCTATGGAAGAGGAGCTCCCAAAAGCTTTTCCTGCCTTTGGTGATTGTGTAGTACTAAATGGTATGGTGCAGCAAATGCATGTCATGGGGATTTGAAATGGGAAACAGGTTTTTGTGGAATAATGAGTGCAGGTGCACATTCTTTATGCTCTGCTGGGTCTGTGGTGTGCATTGGAATAACAATAATGGGACTAAACTATTGAACTAAATAAACAGTATGAAGATAAATGATGTTAAAATGTGTTCATCATGAAATTTCAAAATGGCATTTTTAGAGCCCGAGTGACCTGCAATTCGCATTAGTTATTTTGCAAGTTAATTGAAGAGGCCTACAGGGATCAGTGTCCTTAAATCTCCTCGGTGAAGAAGAGGATGTCCTGGTAGTGAGGGTGAACCTTTCCCTCCTGTGCCATGGTTGCCATCTCTACCCAGGTAAGCATTGATCGGAGTGGGATTCTTGCTTTGTCATCGTTATTTTAAAGTTGGTATGGGCAACAACCTTCTCAAACTACAGATCCCACAACAACCAGTGGAGGTTTATTGTATGCCTTTGTACCTGTGACATGTGACAGGTTTACAAGAGCTTCACTTTGCTATTGTTGTTGTGGGGTCGAATTTCGTACATGAATCGGAAAACGAACTTGTAGTTTAGCACTACTTTGGCTCTGGGTTCGTCCCGATCACACATGCGCAGACAGGAGTGAGATACTTTTTTTACTCTGTCTACCTGTCTGGCAGTCAGATCAAAAAAAAAGTCAAAAAAAGTTTTTTGTTTTTTTTTGGGAAAAAATGTTCCAATCATTTTATTGCAATAACATTATGTAATTATGTACACATCAAATTGAAATGCTTTGCGATATTTTAAGACTAAAGCTAAATTCATCTACTATTAATAACTGTATTTATTATCTTTTAGAAAAAAATGTTTAATTTTTTTATGTTGGGCTTGGGGTCCTAAAATCCCAGGTTACCTTTTAAGGGTTAAATAAGGTGTTTTAAAAGATGACTTCCGAAAAAGTTTTCTAGAATCTTTAAAATCCTTTTTTATATTTTAATATACAGCATGTTCCAAAAAGACCAGGACAACTTTGGTTGTTAATATGTGCAGAGAGATGCAGAGAGAGAGAGAGAGAGAGAGACTGACTGTTTCTTCCTTTTATTACAAGAGTACAAAAAATCAGTAATGTTCAGTCATAAAGAAACAAAGCACAATAAAAATGGTCTCAAGGAAAAATTATTATCAAATCATCATCATCAAGTGTGCATATGACATCATTAAAAACCCACTTTTCTTTAAAACATGTTAAATTCTTGTTCATTTTAAAAAACCGGTACTCTAGCTTTAGTCTTGCATTTACAAGAGCCTTAAAGGTGAGCAGTACATCACATGACGAGTCAGAAGCGTTTCCCATTTTTTTCTTTCTGGATTTATAAATTGCAAACTTGGCCTGGCCAATTAAAAAATTCATTAAAACCACATTTCTAAGGGAAGACGGTCCTAAAACACCATAAATAAAAACATTGTGATTGAAGAGGGAACCAAGCTTCACAAAGCGTTCCTGAAGGAATGTAAAAAGAGGTTGCAATCGTTCACACTCAAGGTATATATGCGGTAGGGTTTCAATGGATGCACAGAAAGGGCATAGATTAGAGTTAGCAGTAGAAAACCGGTTCAGTAAAACATTATAAGGTAAAATCCAGTGTACAAGTTTCCATTGAATATCTCCAACATACTTTGGAGTAGGCAAAAGATAAAAACTTCGCCAATTGGGGCAATTGGGGGGTATTGGGGGTAAAACATCCCGCCATCGAAGCCTCGGGTGCCCAGAAAATGTTTTTGCGTATAACATTTTAACGTACGCGTTGTACAAAGTTTTCTTTGGAAAGGCGGGAAGGGATAATGCAGTATCATCAGGGCTGTTCAGGCCAGGGGACAGATTAAGTGGCGGGCTGAAGACTAGGAGTTTGGGGAAGTCACCCGCTGTTTCCTCGGGGGAAGGGCCAAGTTCCTCGCAGGTATTACGATACGTTGTGGATATCCCTTGAAGGAACCAAGAGATGATCCTGACAGATTTTATTCCGGTTTTTTGTGCCACAGCGGCAGCACTCAGCCGGTAGCTCCCAGACTCTGTCATGAGGTCTTTCACTCGCAGCAGCTTGGCATCAACAAAGCGTTGAACGAGTCCCCTATTATTCAAGCTGTTTTCCAGGAAGGGGTTGTAGCATAGGGGCTCATTCATCAACATTTCCATGTTGTATGTTGCCATTTCACGGGAAAAGGACAGGGCTTGCCAGGCGTTCATCACCCCTTGGTAAAAGGTGGGCAGCAAGGATGAATCGATTTGATGAGGGTTCATCAAGAAAAGTTCTCGGTCGTAACCCAGCTTGCATGTAAGCTGTAATATGCAGTTAGCCAGAGGCCTCCAGAGTAGGGCTTCATCTCCATATACAAGTTGGCGCACGATATGAAGCCGGAAGACCATAATCCGGCTGCGGATATCAATAAGACCTTGGCCACCTTCAGTGAGTGATAAGTATGCCACGGGGGGTTGGAGCCAGTGTTTCCCGCTCCAGAAAAAGTCGACAATGCTCTTTTGCAGTGTAATAAGAAGGCTCCCGGGCGGTTGTAGGCATATCATCTTATGCCATAGCATAGAGGCGACAAGATTGTTAATGACGAGAGTTCTTCCGCGGTACGAAAGTTGAAAAAGAAGTCCTTTCCAGCGGGCCAGTTTTGCCATTACCTTGTCTGGTAATCCCACCCAGTTCTGTTGCTCAAAGGTGTTGTCTCCGAGGAAAATACCGAGGTATTTAATGCCACTTTTCTGCCAGTTCACTCCTCCTGGTAGGACAATTGGCGGGCAATCTCCAGGTCCTATCCAAAGGGCTTCACTCTTCTTCCAGTTTACCTGGCCTGAACAAGCCTGACAATATGTTTTTAGTGCTTGAGCCACCGCAGTGACGTCAGCACTATTTTTTATATAAATACAGACATCATCTGCATAGGCAGAGACTTTTAGCAGTGTGGTAAGAATTGATCCAGTGAAGCCAGAAATGTGCGTACGTAATTGGAGCAGAAGAGGTTCGATGGCAAGAGAGTATAAAAGTCCAGATAGCGGGCAACCTTGCCGTACTCCCCGTTGTACAGCAATGGGGCTACACAATACTTGATTAATTTTAAGAACACTGGATATATTACAATACAAAAGTTTAACGTACGAGATAAAAATAGGTCCAAACCCAAAATTCTCTAAAACTCTAAAAAGGTACATGTGGTCAATACAGTCAAAGGCTTTTCCTTGGTCAATAAAAAACAGACCAACATTCATATTAAAATTGTTACAAAACCGAATGGTATCACGGATAAGAAAGATATTATTAAAAATAGTACGTCCAGGAATACAAAAGGATTGATGTTCTCCTATTAGTACATTCATAAAAGGTTTCATTCGATTAGACAAGGCTTTGGCTAAAATTTTATAATCCGTACATAAAACAGAAATAGGACGCCAGTTCTCTATAAGTTGAGTGTCCGCTTTCTTAGGAATTAAGGTGGTGACTGCTCTCCGGCAACTCCACGGCAGTTGTCCATCCTCTAAACATTCATTCAATACCCGCAGTAGGTGAGGTCCAATGGTGTCCCAAAAAAACTGGAAAAATTCACTTGTCAGCCCATCCAGTCCAGGGGCTTTATCAGGTTCTAAGGCCTTCAAGGCAGCAGTGAGCTCAGGTAACCTAAGAGGATCCTCCAACTGCTGCTTCTGATCCTCCGCCAATGTTGGAAGGTTAGAAACAAGTTCCGATATTGCATCCTGGTTAATGTCATGCCGCATAAACCGTTGTTTAAAATGTTTCCGGGCACATTCCCTGATTCTGCCATCTTCATAAAGGAGTTCCCCATCATGGAGCAAGCGTGTAATCATTAACGAAGAGGCCCCCCTTTTAAGGCTGAAGAAGAATTTGGTTGGAGCATCAAGGTCGTGTATGTACCTCATCTTCAGGCGCAATAAAGCATTTTGTGCTCGCCTTTCGGATATGGAATTCAGTAAGGCCGTTTTTCCATGAATTTGTTGCCTCATTCCCTGGTAGCTCACACTTGCAGTTCCCTGAAGCTGTTCCTGTAATTCCAGGATTTCATCTTCAAGTAAGGTTGTGGTTTTTCTTTCCTCTTGAACACCATACGCACGATATTGTTGGCAGAACAGTCTGATGTGCGTTTTGGCATTATCCCACCATTGTCTGAGGTTTGAGAAATTCCCTTGGGAGGCAACTAGAATATTCCAAATTTCCGGAAAAATGTCCTTAAAGGTACTATCATCAAGTAAGTTGTTATTAAATTTCCAAAAAGCACTCGTGTTTCGGGCAGGGGGCAGAAATTTTGAGAAATGTTGCGCTGTGGTCCGAGAATCCTGATGGGCAAATTTTGGATGACAGAACGAGGCGTTCAAGTGGAGGATTAATATAAAACTTGTCCAAGCGAGCAAGTACAATATTACCCTGAATGCATCGACACCATGTGTATTGCCTGATTGATGGGTGCTGTACCCGCCATATATCTGTCAAATTCATTTGTTTTAAAAATTTGGTGAGAGGGATTGTGGAGGCAGGATGGGGCTCTGCACTGTTCCTGTCTAGTTGGGGTTGGAGGGTGCAATTAAAATCTCCACCAATACAAACATGATTGTCTTGGTTTTTTAGGGCGTTTTGGCTGTCGAGGGACGTTAGGTGTGTCCCAAGGGCATTAAAAAAAACTCGCCGAGCTACAGGCGTACTTGGGGCATAGATATTAAAAATAGTATAGAATTTTCCACAGTAGTGGAATTCTAGGGATGCTAGGGATCCCTTGTGTATTTCGTCGAATTTAAGCGATGAAGGCGAAAAGGAGGGGCTAAGAATTATTGCGACACCGCCTTTGCGGGAGTCACCGTTACTAAAAAAGGACAGGCCGGGGAAGAGCCTACACCACTCTGCGACACAGCAGTCGTTGGCATGGGTCTCTTGTAAGAAGGCAATGTCAACTTTCTTCTGTAATAAAAAATCCCTTACTTGAACTTTACGGACAGAGCTACATCCTCCGTTAATATTCAGGCTACAAATGGAAAAACTCATTACAGCTACAAGGAGGAGTGACCACCACTCAATTTTTTGATAGCAGTTCATTCTTAGCTTTTTGCAACCACTTCTTTAAACGGTGACGTTGGGAGGAATTGAAATTAAAAACGTGGGGCCGTTTTACCATCAATCTAGCGGAATGTATAAAATCAGGTAGCTCCGGAAAAAAGGTTTCTATAACAACATTCCTTTTTCGGAATGTGTCCTTAAGAAACCTTTTTATCTCGGAGGGAGGGATTGGAGGGGTTTCTTCTTCCTTAAGGCTACCACATTCACTAACAGAGTCATCTATATCAGATGGCTCAGATGGTGTGTCACACTGGTTTTCATCATTTATCTCCTCACCATCATCACATCCCTCCACGTTATCGGATGGGGCATAGTCCATAGAGGGCGGGGACGGGGAGGGAGATAAATGAGCCATCTTCAGGGGAGGGGGGGGGGGTACTAATTTTTGCGGTTCAACCATATCAGTTTCTAGGTCAGTAGACAAGGGCGAGGATTCATCCACATCTATGTCCTCCAATACCGAGAAACGATTTTCTGTGACGAGGGACAAATCTAGGGCAGAGAGGAGGGGCTGTCGGTTTTCAGTTGTAGGTTTTTTAAAGAGATGACCGTTTTCATCTGTTGTTTGTAGATGTCTTTTTCCTTTTGGGCAGACTAATTGAAACTCGTCCTGGTTAGTGGGAAGAGAT
The DNA here is from genome assembly GCF_964187855.1 of Myxine glutinosa. NCBI lineage: Eukaryota > Metazoa > Chordata > Myxini > Myxiniformes > Myxinidae > Myxine > Myxine glutinosa. The sequence continues at coordinate 68,284,324 of NC_136269.1, read as the reverse complement.
TGCAAGGGTTTGGGGGGAGGACGTGATCATCGGGAGGGGATTCCCATCGGCTACCACGGCGAGAGAGGTAGGATTAGAGTCCCTGTATAAAGAGAGTTGCGCCATGCGCTGACCCGAGATTTCTGGTCACGTGATTTCGTGGCGCCATTTTGTGTCTAACTTCACCGTGTGTGAACGTCAGCTTGGTACGGGAATGTTGTTTATTGCCAAACAAAATGACTGGTTGTTCTGCTTTTGGTTGTTCAAACCAATCTGGGAAATATAAGATGTATAGATTTCCAAGTGATAAAGTCAGAAGACAAATTTGGGACATTTTTGGGAAATTAAACAAGTTATGGTGAATACGACGTCTTATCTGTGCTTTTCCATATCTGTTCGACTAGACGAACCGTGCACACTGCAGGTATTTTAAAAAGTTTTTTCTCTGTTTAATTACGGCTTGGCGCAGTCGAAAATTAAGTGTTAATTAAGTCGCCAGCTATAACCACCATTTAGAGGCCATTTTTCCCCGCAAAGTGGGGGTTGGCCTTTTCGGGGACCGTGGTTGTTGTTGTTTTTTTGGTTCCCTTTTTGAAGCAATGTTTTATGGCCGGATGCCCTTCCTGCCGCCAACCCTGTTTGTCACCTTTTTACGATAAACAGGGAATTACCAGTGTACTGGTACTCAAATTTGCCGACCTCGGAAGGATGACAGGCTGAGTCAACCCCCCTGGCGTTAATTCAGCGATCGACCAGGATTCGAACCCAGGATCCTTGGATCCTAAGCTGGCACCCTAGCCGCTAGCCCAACACCAGGGATTGAAGCGGCTATCACGGCAAAAGTCGCCAGCTATGAAACATATTAATCGATCAGGCAATATCCATCAGAGTTCTGGGCAAGGGTGTAGTAATAAATGAACGTTTCAATCTTACTAGATGCCGATGACGTTTTCCTTATGTCAGAGACAGAAGCTGACTTGCAGCTTGTTAAATCATTACAATGGAAATTGAATATAAATGTCGATAAAACTAAAGTTGTACACTCTAGAAATATGGCAATACCACGTACAGAATTTGTTTTAAGTGTGTTAGACTATATGTCGGCTGGAAGTCCTACACCGGAATTGCTCTCGGCACCCTTTAAAAAATATTGGATATGCCCACACTCCTTTCTAAAAGTTATTAAAATTCAGAGAACGACAGCATTGGTTTGTCTTACTTATAATGTTAGCTCTTATATGCAGTGTTGGCTTGTAATATGCATTGCCATACCACTTTTAATATCACCACACAGCTCTTTTTCACGGCAATAGCTGAGTTTTTGACAAAACAAATATCGCCTGTATGTAATAATAAGACTAAATATGTGCAGTAAAATTTTTTTTAGCAGGTTTAGAATATATCACCCCATATCGCGAATGTACATGTATGTCTAATCCGACACACTTAGACACAAAATGGCGTCCAAATTTGAGTTGACACAACTCTCTATATACAGGGACTCTAGGTAGGATCAGTTATAGCAGGCAACAAGCTGTGATTGGACGATGTCGCCTGGGGGGTGAGGTCTATCGTTAACAGGAGATGGCTGCAATTAGATCCTTCAGTAGAGGGAGGGGCCCCTGTTTCAAGGGGAGGGGAAGGGGGTACGGCGGGGGGGTTTGGGTCGGTGGTAGGAGGGCTTGGGTCGGTGGTAGGAGGGCTTGGGTCGGTGGTAGACAGATTGGGATCAGTGGTGGGAGGGCTTGGTTCGGCGGCGAGAAGGCTTGGTTCGGTGGTGGGAGGGTTTGGTTCGGTGGTGGGAAGGCTTGGGTCGGTGGTGGAAGGGATTGGATCGGTGGTGGGAAGGTGGGGGGGTTGCTTATTCCCAGTTCGGAGGGGAGGTTGTACTTGTGGAGAATTCTCTTTTCGGGGGCAGTCATGCTTAACATGCCCAAATTGTCCGCAGCCAAAACATTTTAGAACGTTGGTGGACACGTACACTGTATATTCGTTCTGTTGATGTTTTAATTTTATTATAAGGTTTAAATCCTTCTGGGAATTTTTTAAAATCATAAACACTTGCCGCCGGAATGAAACCACGTGCCTTAAATCGTTGTTTCGTGACCGGAAGGGAATCATGGAGATACGAGACACGATGGTACCGTATCGGGACAACTCTTTAATTAGTACATCGTCGGATACAAATGGGGGGCAATTGGATATCACGACTTTTATCGCTGGGCTATCTAGTGGGGAAATCATAACAAATAAATCTGGATCGATTGTCAAACCCTGTTCGACAATTTGTGGGACACAATCCACGTCGGACAAAAAAATAACGATCCGCTTGTTCATCCGCGAAGCGGCAACAACCTTGTCGATCCCGACAACACGACCGGTTGCGAGGACAACGTCCTCGACACTAACCTCACGTTCCGGAGGTACACAAAAGAACCCGTGCTTACGGGTCAGGCTCTGAAAGGCCGTAAATCGAGATAGTGCAGCTGCCATGCTGGAACAGCTGCACTTACAACCCCTCCCCAACTCGGGGAGGGTGAATATATAATATAATCTTCCCTACCCGAACTCCGGGAATGGGAAGTTATCAGACCTCTCCGATTTCCCTAACTTCGGAAAAGGGAGGCAACAAAACAAACTGAAGGAAAGATAAACGAAAGGAAAAAAAGGAAATAGAGGTTTAAGATGAAGGAGCAAACACCGATCGGGCGACGCCCAAAAACGGCGAACCCTTACCAGCAATCACCCTGTGCTCTCCGGCTCTCTCTCCCGTCTCAACGTATATGGGAATCACCAGGAAGACTCCACGAACAGGCACAAGGACACGGAGGGGGGAAAACGGGGGGGGGGGGGAATGGAGCAACAACACAGAGCACTCACAGGCCTCCACAAGCAGACGCCATGATAGTACAACCAGCATACAAACGGCCAGCAGGTGGCGACAGAGAGAGAGAGAGAGAGAGGATGTGAAAGAGTGGCAGAGCAGGTTTTTAGGACACGTGAGTTGATGCCATCCAGTCCAGTAACAGAGTCAGAGTCGAGGGTTGAAAGAAACGTCTTCACCTTCTCAGGTGAAAAAGTCACAGACCAGGAGCAGTTGGGTACGACAGGGAAGAATGGTTACTGAGAGAGAGTGAGAGTGAGAGTGAGAGTGAGAGGGGGGGGCACAATATTTAGAAGCAAACACAGAATTTAGGCATTCGGCCTTCTCATGAGCGAGTCGGCTGTGGTGCCTTTTGAAGAGAGGAAAAGGATGGAAAGGGACGATACACCAGAGACCGACTTAACAAGGCACCACCAGATTTTAGAGGAGGGAGACAAGTTTGAAAGTTGATTCTTGAGGTTGGACAGATGTTATTTTCCAGCTCTCCTTGTAGACACAATATTGTTGTGGACTTCTTGGAATCCACTGAGATTGCCATCAGTCGGATTAGTCTTCCAGGAAGAGAAGGAAAGTTGTTTCAGAGCTACGACCTCACCACAAGATTGTTGTGGACTTCTTGGAATCCACTGAGATTGCCATCAGTCGGATTAGTCTTCGAGGAAGAGAAGGCAACTTGTTTCAGAGATACTACCTCACCACAAGATTGTTGTGGACTTCTTGGAATCCACTGAGATTGCCATCAGTCAGATTAGTCTTCTAGGAAGAGAAGGCAAGTTGTTTCAGAGCTACTACCTCACCACAAGATTGTTGTGGACTTCTTGGAATCCACTGAGATTGCCATCAGTCGGATTAGTCTTCTAGGAAGAGAAGGCGAGTTGTTTCAGAGCTACTACCTCACCACAAGAATGTTGTGGACTTCTTGGAATCCACTGAGATTGCCATCAGTCGGATTAGTCTTCCAGGAAGAGAAGGCAAGTTGTTTCAGAGCTACTACCTCACCACAAGATTGTTGTGGACTTCTTGGAATCCACTGAGATTGCCATCAGTCGGATTAGTCTTAGAGGAAGAGAAGGCAACTTGTTTCAGAGATACTACCTCACCACAAGATTGTTGTGGACTTCTTGGAATCCACTGAGATTGCCATCAGTCGGATTAGTCTTCTAGGAAGAGAAGGCAACTTGTTTCAGAGATACTACCTCACCACAAGATTCAGTGTACCCCAAGGCAGGAAGAAGGGTAGGATAATTGAAGACAAAATGAGATGTATCTGGGTGTGAGAGAGAGCAGTTTTCTGTGGAAGAATTCCCAGGCTGAGTTAACATCAGGGGCAGTAGATATGGAGGACCAGTCCTGAAAAGACACGGCACAATCTGCTTGAGTGAAATATCAGACTCTCCGGAGTTGAGGCAGCTCTCTGAGAATAGCCGAATAGATGTTGACTTTCACAAGCACATGATCAGATGAACATGTTAAAATAATGGATTCAACATAACTTATCAGCATTTAGTGAGGCGTGGTCCTTAAGTTGATGCAGGGTATTTAAAATCAGTTTTACACAGCAGTGCCATCTTGCTAGTACAACTTCAGAATGGCGACTGATCGAGCTACCCAGAAACCATTTCACAGATAATTTTAATCACGACTTTAAATACCAAGATTTCGCTATTTTCCTTCGACCTATGGGGCTGAGCATTATTTTCCTCCTACAGTCTACATGGTATCCTCATGGGGGCAATGGTGTGAATTCTCATTTTTGCATTCCAAGAATATGTTTGTGGAAGCACATCATTGGGATCGTGTATTCCAATTGTATTTTCAGCGATTGTGAAATTGTGTAGAATAGATACATTCCTGCGGACCTGCCAGCCATAAACTGCAGATGTAGTTGTTTCAATTTCTCAATAGGTTCAAAAAAAGTATTGTTGACTTTTATAGGCCAGTTTCATGGAACACCCACACGACGGGTTATGACTGCGCTTATGAGGCAGGAATTGACATTAATAGCATCAGTGCAGGTGGTAATATAAATGTTAGTGCTGAAATTTTCCAAATAAGAGCAGAGAGAGGAAACAATCTGTGGGCAAACGCCATTTGTCATCATCCTGCCAAGAGTCGACTTGCAATGTTTTGCCAGGAATAGTGGTGAGACTGAGTCAGAAGATCCCCGTGGGTTTTGAATGCTTAATGCAGGTCTCGATGTCCCTTGTGATTTTCACCGTCTGCCAATAAAGTCTGAGTTAAGTGGCTGATCGCTTGCCTTGCCATCATGTGTTACTTTAGTTGTCGATCAAAGTGCCAGTAAAAGCAACTATTGTTCCGTTTTGTACCTGCAGCTTGTGCCAAGGTAGAGGACACGCTTACTATGGACTCAGGATTATAGGGTGACAAACTGCCTTCTGGACCTACACATATCTAGAGCTTTTTTGGCTAGCAGGATACCGTAGGCCTTAGAGTAATGTGCACTTACCTCTGAGTTGTCTTTGAGTTGTCTGAGTTAGTTAGTGAGTTGTCACAGTTGTTGTTGTTGTTGTTCACAGTTGTTGTCACAGTTGTTGTTCACAGTTGTGGTCACACTGTTGTCACAGTTGTTGTCACAGTTGTTGTCACAGTTGTTACTCCCGCCAGGGAGTAATAGACCTTATCGTGAATCGGAACCGCAATGCCTCATGGGATCGGAAAAGGGGCGATAGCGCCGCCGGCGGTCGCTGTCACTTTGACAGACTGCTTGTTTACATTGACACACTACATGATCCTTACCACTTTAAACTACTTTTAGGACGCAAAACTGAAAGCTGAAAGTTTTGGACTCGACTGAAGCAGCGCTCGCTTTGTGGGCATTTACACGATATCTCAGTATTACGTACGTGCCGAAGGAAAGGCAGCCAGATGCGCCGGTGGCGAATATCGCCTATTCAGCCACGCAAGTGAACGCGGCAATAGCCGCCAGTGTTAACCGCCAGAGCCCAGACCCTACCGTTCGCCCCGTATTATCCCGTGTGCGCCAAACGACACGCCGAGAGCTCCTGCCGTCTCGACTTACCATCTGCCCGGGACGAACCAGAGGCCGGAGGGAGCTGCACGGAATCCATCCCTGGACGTGCTGGTGACCATCAACCTGACCTTCATCAGCAAGCCCCGTGTGAGTGTGTCTGTGTGTGAGACGGGCCCGTTTGTCTTGGGGTAGTAAGTTAAGTCTGTTCTTAAGGATTGCCCTGTGTCTCTGATTCTTCTTCTCATCATTGTAAATAGTGTAAATAAACCTTGTTCTTTCTTCCAATTCGATCGCCTTCGTGTTTTCCATCATTGACTAAGCGTGGTACGAATTAAGGTTGCTTGAATCGGGTTCCATCTATAAACGGCACGGATCGCGTGTACGCACCGCTCGGCGTCTCAGCACGCGTGATTCGTGTGAGGCTTATTTCCTCGTTTCTGGGCAGCGCGAGTAATTAGGTAATAATGAATTGAGCCTAAAACCATATTTCGCGCTGTCCGGGAGGGACGTCATAGGTCCCGGGTCCCATCGGCCAGTCAAAGACAAGGGGACAAACCCCCCTTGGTAAGGGGAGAAGGCCGGCGCTGAGATCCGCAACAATTGCTTCGCAACAATTGCAACATTGCAACAATTGCAACAAAAACTTCGCAAAACTGAAAGCCGCCATTGCAGTATGTAACAAGAAGCTTACTGTTTCGGACATAGCAAACTGTGATGAACTTGTGAAACTTTATACAGGTTTACCTAGTTATGACCTGTTTAAGTGGTTATTAGCAGAACTGCAGAAGTATCCCCTCATGCACAGAACCTTCATTATTATAAGGGGAAATTATCAATGGAAGATCTCAATGTCAATCTTTAGAGGATCAACTACTCATGAGTCATGACACTCATGAAGCTTCGGCTTAATCTTCGCGAGGAGGACCTCGCATTTCGCTTTGGATTAGGACAAAGCACCGTCTCCCAAGTTTTGTCCACTTGGATTCCACTGTTGGTAAAGGAGCTGGCTGCCTTCATCCACTGGCCCAGCAAAGAAGGCACTATGAAGTACTACCCAGCATGTTTCCACAAGTATAAGGGTGCTGTGAGATGCGTAATCGACTGCACTGAAATCCAAATAGATAGACCTTCCCTGGCAGCATCAAATTCGCAAGTGTACAGCCAATATAAGTCAAGACCTACTCTCAAGTGCCTTGTTTGTATTACACCTGGCGGAACAATTTCATACATTTACCAAACCTACAGGAGGAAACACGTCGGACAAAAAAATTGTAAAGATGTCGAACATTGCAGACAAGTTCCAGCCCGGCGATATTTGTATGGCCGATCGAGGTTTCAAAAGCCTTCTCAGCAAGCTCCTGTTGTTTCTTTTCTCCAATGGGAACCCCCCTTTCCCTCAAATATATATATATATATATATTTTGTATACTGAATCGAGGCTCGTGAAAGAGCTAACATTTATTTCACAAACAAATCAACCAGACAAACAAGATATATAAAAGAGGGAGTGGAAGACAAGATGGGGAGAAAACGGAGATGGGAAAATTTCTTTAAATCGCTGGATTTTAATGCCAAAAAACGCTGAATTTCTTTCACATTAGCCATCTTCCTTTCCCGAAACACAGCGTCGATCGTAGACAGACACTTCCTCTTCTGGGTTCGTGTTTACCTTTGCCCCCTTTCGATCCCATCATGCTTTGCGGTGGATCGCCTTCTGTTGATATTTACCGATTCGTGATAAGGTCGATGCATTCGATCGTGTGTGTGTGTGTGTGTGTGTGCGTTTGTGTGTTTGTGAACAAGATATCTGGAAAAGTTCTAAACGGATTTGGATGAAAGTTGGTGGGATGATTGCCCTTGGGATAAGGAAGAATTGATTAGTTTTTGGTGAAGCTCAGAATATTATTCCGGATCCAGGAGTTTTTTGAAGGATTGTTTACCATTGGAAGATAGGGCTCATTTTTTTTTAACATTATCTTCTATATATTCTATATTTCACATCGTGATATGATAATAGTTTTCATATTTGTTGTAAATGTAGTTTAAACTCGCGGTTATGCGTTAGAGCGGTGTATTTTGTTAGCAGCGTCGTCTTTAAGATTTTTTTTTCTTTCTTTCTAATAAAGACATATTCTGTCATTTTAAAACCACAAGGTGTGTATTCGGTTTCCCCATTTCATAAAATGTATAGCTTGATACGTATAATGCTTTAAAACTGTTTTTTTTTTTTTTTTTTTTTTTTTTTTAACCTCAGAAGAGATATCAACATTTACCTCAGCGAATGTCAATCGCGGTGTCAGTATTTGATGAACTTATAAAGACAGGTGAGTTATAATTGTGACCAGCATGTGCACGGGATTCTTCCCAGAAGAACGAGTGGTCGCATTAGCTTGTACGACTTAAAATGAGCGAGTTTTGTTTTCACGTTTGGGCCAGTTTTACATGTTGTATCCCTAAGGAATGAAACGAACGTTTTCCTGGCTTACAATTTTATTTGAAGTCACACATGCCTCAAAATACACTCACTTATATGTAATTGAACGCTGAATCCGAAAATGTTCGTGAAATTGCCTTGTTTTTTTTAAACATTATCTTCTATATATTCTAAATATAGGCCTATATCTGTGCAGTGTCTGTCTTGTGTTGTCTTGTCTTGTGTTGTCACTGAACTACTCCCTCAAACTTTTGTGAAATCGTACTATTCCAACTAGACCCACGGCGGGAGTATGCGCTCTACTGAGTGGCGTTATAGTTGTCACAGTTGTCATGGTGAGTTGTCACAGTTAGTGTGTGAGTTGTCAGTTAGTCTGAGTTATTTAGTTAGTCAGTTGTCTGAGTTGCCCAATATGACACCATTTGGCTAGCAGGATACCGTAGGCCTTAGAGTTATGTGCACTTGCCTCTGAGTTGTCTCTGCTGGGTATCCCTTGATTACCAGGTTACAGCAGCTCCAACAAGATCATCATTTTCATGTTCTCTGGTTGTTTTGCATGTCACAAGTGATGGGCTATCTTCACTACGAAGGGCATCCAATGACGAAATGACACCATTCAATCCTATATATACACAAGAAAAAAAGAGCATTAAAAAAGTACAAACCTAGAGGGATGAAATGTCCAAAAAACAATCCAACAAGGTAGCAATGGCACAACAATATGACACCACCATCCTCTTATGGTTCCCATCACGACATCTTTAGACGTTCTTCCATCACATTTTCACAACAAAAGTAAAACATCAAAATATGTCATGATGGTAATCCACAAGAGAATTGTGGTGTCGTATTGTTGTGTTGCATTGTGGTGTCATTACCTCCGCCACCAAAGGGGGATGGAGATTGTTTTCACCCCTGTCTATCTGTCTGTCTGTCTGTCTGTTTGTTTGTTTGTGAACGAGATATCTCTAAAAATTATGGACGGATTTGGCAGAGAGGTACTGTATGTGAAAAGGACGAAAAGATTAGATTTTGGTGAAGATTCGGATCCGGCTAGTAGAATTTTAAAGTGATTCTTCACCATTGGGAGATTGGGCCAAACATTATATATAGCAGGGTATCTCAAAAAGTTGTGGACGGATTTGGACGAAACTTGGTGGACCGGTTGGGTGTCTGACAAGGACGATCAGATTCGATTTTGGTGAAAATCTGAATATGAATTCGGATACGAGAATTATTTAATTTTTAAGTGATTCTTCACCATTGAGAGATCGGGTGAAAAGCGACAAATAACATGATATTTAAATAAAGTTATGGACGAGTTATGACTAAACTTGGTGGACGCGGTGGGTTGGTGACAAGAACAATCCGATTAGATTTTGGTTCAGGTCAGAATCCAGATCCGGCCAATCGGTGGATACAAAACGTAAACTGTTCAGCCAGGTGGAGGTATGCACTCTACCGAGTTTGGTTGTTTTTTTGAGATTTAATCTCTGTTTTTATATATTTTTAAAATGTTTTTGTTTCTTTTTTTTTCTTTTTTTTAAGGGGGAATATATAAAAGAGTTTTAAAAAGAACACAAATAAACGTATACATATCGGTGAGATCGTATACAGACATGAGTGCGTATATGAACCACTGGATCAGCATCGTTTTTGGGGTCTAGAAGATGCCGTGCTTCGCTTCACAATCGCTTGACTCGGAGATTTAGAGCTTCTCTCCCATCTCCCAAAAGGGACATTACTTAATGCTTTATTATCGTTCTTCCAACGAGTCAGAAGAAGCATATACAATCAGATAGGATTGATTTAACCTTAAAACATATGGCAGGACCCAAAGCAAAATGAAGTGTAATGTGTGAATATGCCTGATGCGAGGTGTACAGAGCGAGTGAGTAGAAGAAACACACACAGGTAGTGAATGCAGAAATTTGAAAGAAGAAGAAGAAGAATGAAGAGAGTACAGGTTATAAAAGGTAACATGTGAGTGGAAAAAGAGAAAGAGCTTGGCTTGGTAATATTGATTGATTGATTGATAATTATGTGCTCTGCCTGAAGTCAGGTGCTTGGGTCAAAGGTGATACAGGGCTGTTTGCCATTGCCTTCCCAGCAGTTAGTCAGGGCAGGAATTTGTAATTTGACCAGGATGCCGGCGATAACTCGCCTCTCTTGGTGAAGAACGCTGTGTAATTTTTAACATCCACCAACAAATGAGAGCGGGCGGTCGACCCGGATTAACGTCCATTCGAGGGACGGCACACACACTGATGAATCGTTCTGCCTGTAAAATCCAGGGATGAAATACAGGTTTATAGCTGGGTCGGGATTCGAACCCAGGTTAAACAGCTAAGAGACGACTGTGTGTACCTCCAGTCCATCCCTTGAGAAGATATGGAAAGAGAAAGTTATTCTTTGCAATCGAAAACAGGAAAGAAGACATTTAGAATGAACAAAGAAGGAACTAGAACGCCACTCAGTAGAGCGCATACTCCCGCCGTGGGTGGCCGCTGCTGAGCCCTATCTTCCAAAGGTAAAAAAAATCCTTCAAAAAATTCCTGGATCCGGAATAATATCCTGAGCTTCACCAAAAACTAATCAATTCTTCCTTATCCCAAGGGCAATCATCCCACCAACTTTCATCCAAATCCGTTTAGAACATTTCCAGATATCTTGTTCACAAACACACACACACACACACACACACACACACACACACACACACACACACACACACACACACACACACACACACGATCGAATGCATTACTCTTTGGCGCGAGTAATAAAAGAGGGCTACTTTAAAATGAAGATGAGCCATAAGTGAAGGGGATATATTTCCTTCTAGCTCTTAATTCATTTTTACCCAAGTAGTGTGCCACTGAAAACATGCATGCACATGTAAATCCTTCACATGTGCTGAAAACATGCATGCACATGCAATCCTTCACATGTGCTGAAATATGCATGTGTATGCAATCCTTCACATGTGCTGAAATATGCATGTGTATGCAATCTTTCACATGTGCTGAAAACATGTATGCATATGTAATTCTTCACATACTCGTATGCTGAAAACATGCATGCACATGTAATCCTTCACATGTGCTGAAAACATGCATGCACATGCAATCCTCCACATGTGCTGAAATATGCATGTGTATGTGATCCTTGACATGTGCTGAAAACATGTATGTGTATGTAATCCTTAACATGCGCTGAAAACATACATGTGTAATGTGTATGTAATCCTTCACATGTGCTGAAAACACGCATGTGCATGTGGTCCTTCACATGTGCTGAAAACATGCATGTGCATGTGATTCTTCACATGTGCTGAAAACATGCATGTGTATGTAATCCTTCACATGTGCTGAAAACATGCATGTGTATGTGATCCTTCACATGTGCTGAAAACATGTATGTGCATGTGATCCTACACATGTGCTGAAAGCATGTATGCACATGTAATTCTTCACATGTGCTAAAACATGCATGTGTATGTAATCCTTCACATGTGCTGATAACATGCATGTGTATGTGATCCTTCACATGTGCTGAAAACATGTATGTGTATGTAATTCTTCACATGTGCTATAAACATGCATGTGTATGTAATCCTTCACATGTGCTGAAAACATGCATGTGCATGTAATCGTTTACATGTGATGAAAACATGTATGTGTATGTAATTCTTCACATGTGCTGAAAACATGCATGTACATGTAATCCTTTACATGTGATGAAAACATGTATGTGTATGTAATTATTCATATGTGTTGACAACGTGTATGTGCATGTAATCCTTCACATGTGCTAAAACATGTACGGTATGTGCAATGTGTAAGTAATCATAATTTTCTCTGCTCATTAAATGTCACGTCATTTTGTACAGAATATAACGTCATGATTCTCAAGAAGTATGCAACATTGTCCGATGTAGAAGTAATGCCAGCAATGAAGATTGTCGTTTGTAGTGAATGAAAACAAAATGGCATACACAGACCACGTGATTAGAATTTTCCAGACACTTATGTTGTTTTAGTTGACTTGGGGGGTGTGGGGGAGGGGGGCAGGGATATGTATTACTTTTGGCTAATGGTTCTGTCCATTTCCACTGTTCCTCTCTTCCCCCCCCCCCCCCCCCCCCCTCCCACAATCCTGGCTTGTTCTGTCCACACTTGCGTTTGATTGATTTTCATAAAGCGCTAAATGTTTTATATACTATTAAATTTGGGGTTGGTGCAATAGGCCGGAGACAAAATAACTTCCTCATGTTGGAATCACCTTAATCGCCTCAACCGTTATTGTGCTAAGTTGGGCAACAGTTTAACATTGTCTTTAGAGGGGAAGAGGAAGAAGGACAATTTGGCAATCTAGGATTTTAGTGATCTTCCGATGTGGTACTTTAGTGATTTATTCTGGTGTCTTTTTAAGTCTTGGTAGTTCAGAAAACGCTTGAGAATGAAAGGTATAACTTTTAAAAGGTTTATATCCTCATTCTATATCATCTTCTCAGCATAATCACTTTGAACACATTTGATGCGGCAGCCATTATTTTTCCATGATCATCCCTCTACATGGAGTACTGCTGTCATCCATGATAAACAATGCGATGCTGTGACATTATTGTGTCATGATATCGTAACTGAGCGATGACATCATAGCACACACAGCCCCAGTTATGACACCAAGGTAAGAAGGTAAGGCCTAAGGTAAGACAACCCAAAAACAACCCCTTATCATATCCCTTGAGGAAATGTATTCAGATGGAAGTCGAGTTTATATAGTTATCATGGCTCTTTTTTTTCTTTTCTTTTTTTTGTATACTGAATCGAGGCTCGTGAAAGAGCTAACATTTACTTCACAAACAAATCAACCAGACAAACAAAATATATAAAAAGAGGGAGCGGAAGACAAGAGAAGGGGAAGCACACCAACACTTGAGAGCACACACCATTTAAGACCAGGGAGATGTGTGGGAGGGAGAGGGCTTGGGGGGAGGAGGCGTGGGAAGGGGGGGGGGGGGTGGGAGAAGTATAAAACACAAGGACACCAAGGACTTCCAAGACAGAAGTTGGTATTTCAAAAAAGTGGAATTGGGGTGAAATTAGCGGGGATAGAAAAGATCAAGGTTTTGGATGGGGGAAGATAAGAGATGGTGGTGAACAGCTGTTTTAAAGACCTGGAGGGTGGAGTGGGATTGAAGAGAGTGAGGGAGTTTGTTCCAGAGGCGGGAGAAAAGAGGAATGAAGGAGTGAAGGTGAGCAGAGAGTCTTGATTTTGGCAGTTTAACCATAAGAGGGTTGCAGGCAGATCTTGTGCGACCTGTAGGAATATTTGGGGGACTGAGCCCAGAGAGAGCTGGGGGGGGGGGGCAAGGCCATAGAGGAGTCGGTAGAAGACGGAAAGACCACCAACCTGCCTGCGGTGAGTGAGTGAGAGGCCCTCGGAGATAGCGTCATCGCGGGAGATTCCAATGATTCTGAACGCTTTGGTTTCAACAGCGTGAAGCCGAGCTAGGTGTGAGGCAGGAGCACCAGCCCAGAGGGGAGAGCAGTATTCCATTGAGCTGCGGATGAAAGCCTTGTATGTGGTGAGGAGCTCAGGGGTGCCAAGGAAGGACTTCGCACGACGGAGGATGCCCAGTCGGCGACTGGCTTTGCAGGCCAGATTTGAAATGTGGTTTTCCCAGGAAAGATCATGGCAAATAGTGAGACCCAAAAGCTTGAGTGACAGAACTTCTTGGAGAGGATTATTCAGAAAGTGGATGGGAGGGTTGTCCAGTCGGTCTTTTCGGAGAGACGTCGTAAGAGTGTGAGATTTGTCAGGATTGAAAGACATGTTCCACTTGTTTGCCCAGTCTGTGATTTTGTCCAGGTCTGCAGAGAGTGAGGAGGCTGCAGACTGCCGATCTGAGGGATGAAGAATGGAGCGACAGAGAGCAGAGTCATCAGCAAAGAGATAGAGAGGATTTTCAAGAGAGTCGGAGAGATCATTGATGAAGACCAGAAAAAGCACAGGGCCCAGAACACTGCCTTGGGGAACTCCAGCCTGAACAGGAAGAGGAGATGAGAGAAACCCATTCAGGGCCTCTCTATAAAACTCTCTATAAAACAGTTAATGAAATATTATGAGCACCAGGAATACCGCAGGGTCACAGTGGGATCCTGACCTTATATCAATAATGTAGTGGTGGCAGTGCTGCTGATACCATTTGTTAATTTGCTGATGAGATTAAATAGATGGGGGAATGGCGCAGCTCGATATCGCAAACAGATACAAATAAACATTGGGGAATGTTCATTATGAGACAAATTTAATTTTATGTTTAACTAACTCTTCGGATGTGATCAGTAATCTGGTTAATAGAGAAGTTTTTTGAGCATACAGGGAGAAAAAAAATCAAAATAATTGTGTTCGTATTGCCTTAATATGGAAGTTAAATAGGATTTGTGTGGCCCGACATGATGTATGGTTGGTTTACCGTACATGTATATTCTCGGATTACTGTGCACAGTGTATGGTGTTGCATTGGTGTACATCATGTATGTTTTTGGGTTACTATACGTCATGTTTTTTTTTTTTGGTCTATTGTATACTAGCTGGCAGATAAACCGGTTCCACTCTGGCTGTTGAAAGTGAATTCGTTCCCAATTTAGTGTGTGGAATATTTATGGAGTTTGATCGGAATGTCCTTTGACAGCATAATGGCAGGGACCCATGGAAATTCCGAGTAATAAAATATGACTTCTGAAAAACCCTTTTGCACATTTCTGATTTAAAAAACTGCAACGTTCTGCCGTGGCACACGTGGCTTAGCCTATTTACTAATGAGGGGTTGTTTTGTTGATTGTACAATGAATTGTTGTGTGGATTTGCTCAACAATATTCATTTGTATTGCTATTAGGTGTTGTTCAAGTTTATTTGTCACGAGGAAGAGTACCCGTCCCAAATGACATGAAAAGCTAGCAAAAATATCCCCCTCCTCTCTCTCCCTCCCCTTTCCCCCCTCTGCCCTTTCTCCTCCCTCCCCCACTCTCTCTCCCACTCCCCTGTTTCTCCCACACTCCCTCACCCTCCCCTCTCCACCGCTCCTCTGTCTCCCCCACTCCATGTCTCCCCACTCCATGTCTCCCCACTCCCATGTCTCTGCCACTCCCCTGTCTCCTACACTCCTTCCCCCACTCCGCTCCCTCTCCCGCTCTTTTTCCTCCCCCACTCCCCTCTCTGCCACTCTCCTGTCTCTCACACTCCCTGCCTCTCCCCCACTCCCTGTCTCTGCCCCACTCCTCTCCCTCCACCTCTCTCTCTCTCCCCCCACCCTCCCACTCCCTTGTTTCTCCCACACTCCCCTTGCCCTCCCCTCTCTGCCGTTCCCCTGTCTCCCACACTCCATCTCTCCCCACCCCCATGTCTCTGCCACTCCCCTGTCTCTGACACTACCCTGTCTTCCCCACTCCTCACCCACCCGCACTCTCTCTCCAATCCCCTGTCTCCTACACTCATTCCCGCACTCCGCTCCCTCTCCCGCTCTTTTCCTCCCCCACTCCCCTCTCTGCCACTCTCCTGTCTCCCCCACTCCCTGTCTCTCCCCCGCTCCCTGTTTCTCCCCCGCTCCCTGTCTCTCCCCCGCTCCCTGTCTCTCCCCCGCTCCCTGTCTCTCCCCCGCTCCCTGTCTCTCCCCCGCTCCCTGTCTCTCCCCCGCTCCCTGTCTCTCCCCCGCTCCCTGTCTCTCCCCCGCTCCCTGTCTCTCCCCCACTCCCTGTCTCTCCCCCACTCCTCTCCGTCCATCTCACTCTCACTCTCTCTCTCTCTCTCTCTCTCTCTCCCTCACTCCATTTTTTCTCCTACACTCCCCTTGCCCTCCCCGCTCTGCTGCTCCCCTGTCTCCACCACTCCATCTCTCCCCGCTCCCCTGTCTCCACCACTCCCCTATATCTTCCCTACTCCTCTCCCTCCCCCACTCTCTATCCACTCCCCTGTCTCTGCCACTCTCCTGTCTACCACACTCCTTCTCCTACTCCGCTTCATCTCCCGCTCTTTTCCTCCCCCACTCCCCTCTCTGCCACTCCCCTGTCTCCCCACTCCCTGTCTCTCCCCCGCTCCCTGTCTCTCCCCCGCTCCCTGTCTCTCCCCCGCTCCCTGTCTCTCCCCCGCTCCCTGTCTCTCCCCCGCTCCCTGTCTCTCCCCCACTCCTCTCCGTCCATCTCACTCTCTCTCTCCCTCACTCCCTTTTTTCTCCTACACTCCCCTTGCCCTCCCCGCTCTGCTGCTCCCCTGTCTCCACCACTCCATCTCTCCCCGCTCCCCTGTCTCCACCACTCCCCTATATCTTCCCTACTCCTCTCCCTCCCCCACTCTCTATCCACTCCCCTGTCTCTGCCACTCTCCTGTCTACCACACTCCTTCTCCTACTCCGCTTCCTCTCCCGCTCTTTTCCTCCCCCACTCCCCTCTCTGCCACTCCCCTGTCTCCCCACTCCTTGTCTCTCCCCCACTCCCCTCTCCCTCCCATCACATCACACACCTTTCTCCACTCCTCCCTCCCCACCCCCTCTACATGTCCATGCTCCATCATTTTTAAGCGGCATTAATTTCCTTTAAAAAAAATTTTCGCTTTCGCTATTCAGTTGTTACTTATATTTGATCTCTGATGTGCCGTTCTCGTTACAGAGTGTCTGTGCCTCCAAAACAGCTGCCTGAACAATGGCTATACTGGGTGGGTTGCCATTGCAATCTCAACGTTGTTTGTCCATTCTCTATTCTCATGCTGAGCACAAGAAATAAAGCAGCATGTACCTTTTATGCCTCCGCCGACAAAATTGCTAAGAGAACCGAGTGTGCGTTCTAGTTTTAGAATAAAGTCTTTGGAATGACTTCCGGGGTTAAGAGCCACCGACATCCCAGACTCAGCGCAGACGATCTTACCATTCATTACACCACCGAGTCTGGTTATCGTGGACACCCGGCATTAAGTGGATGATAAGATCCCCGGTGCCCTTGGCGAAGAGTGGGCGAGGCATCGCCGGCATCCTGAACGAATTGCAAATTCCTACCCTAACTACTGCTGGGAAGGCAATGGCAAACAAGGCACAGCATAACCCTTGCTAAGAAACTGCTTCGGCAGCACCAACGCTATGTACAGAATATGGTAATCTGAGATACATGACGTCATATACGCACAGTTGATTGCCCAGGTTGTTTTCTGACGTCATAGCCTCTCCTGCAAGTCCCCGTTAATTTGTGAGTCGCTCACTCTCGTTTTCTTAAACTCTGCCACAATCTCTGACACATGTCAGCAAAAATCAATTCGTCTCTCCGATCTATCTTTTTTGTGTTGCAATTGCAAGGACTTTTTCACTGTCACCTGGATGATGAATGTTGATCCCATAATGTCGAGGCGAGACACGTTTCCTTGGAGTTGGACACTTTAACCTGCCTCAGGTACATTTCACGGGAATACTGTTTGTCATTGAAAAAATAAAAATACAAAAATCGCACTTTCAGTTTCACCGTCATATTGTGTGGTATAGTGCACTGTTAAATCATTTATAGGCCATCTATTTATTACGTACGTTGGTAATTTTTTGACACGCCCACCTCCATGCTTCACATTTGTTCCTTCCCTCCCTTTACTCTCATCCCCTCTCAAACTTCCTTCCCTTCCATATCCTCCGACCTTCCTTTCTCTCTCCTATCATTCTTCCATCTCATCCTCTTCTCAATTTTGATTTTCTCAAAATTACGGTGCGTAGAAAATAAATATATGGCTGAAGGAGCAGCGCTCCTGCTTGAGACGGACGAAGTGACGGACAAGACACAAACTCGTCCGAGAAGATGTTTATTGTATAATCATCTCGGGAACTCTGAAAGCCCGTTTATCGGGTTCGCATATATATATCCAAACCAAAAAGCATACATCAGAACCCAAACCCCGCCTCTCAGGCGAGGCACGCTTTGGTGGTCATGTGACCGACAGGTGCAAAGGTTTATAACCTCGGCGCCGCGGTTTGGCCACCGGTTACGTCACCGGCTTGGGCCAGGAGATTATGTTGCTGGTCTCGAGCTTTGGGGGACCCATGGGTCGCTACACACGCCCCCCCAGAATCGACTTGGTCCAGGAAGGTCAACCTGAGGGGGGTCCGGATGACCCGACCGAAACGACCCCTGGCTGGTCGCGGGGGGGGGGGGGGGGGGAGGGGGGGGGTCCGGTGTGGTGGC
This sequence comes from Myxine glutinosa, assembly GCF_964187855.1. NCBI lineage: Eukaryota > Metazoa > Chordata > Myxini > Myxiniformes > Myxinidae > Myxine > Myxine glutinosa. The sequence continues at coordinate 68,265,814 of NC_136269.1, read as the reverse complement.
GGGTGGCCGGACGGGGGGTGCAGTGGACGGGGGGCGGCCGCGCCGTGGTGGGAGAACCAGCCGTGGCGGCTGGCCGACGTCCATGTGGGCCGGCTTGAGGCGGTCCACCGAAATCCAGTCTGCCCGGCCGCCGATGCTGACGACGAAGGACTTGTTGTCCCGTCGTAGGACCCGGAAGGGTCCGTCGTATGGTGGCCGGAGCGGCCCCCGGTGCGCGTCGTGGCGCACAAAGACGTACTCCGCCGTGCGGAGTGCTGGGGGGACGTAGGATTGGGGGTCGCCATGGCGGGACGTGGGCACCGGGGCGAAACGTCGGGCGGCCTCCTGGAAGTCCATGCGCTGGCGCGCGGCGGACCAGGGGCTGGTGGCGTCGGGCACGAACTCGCCCGGGACGCGGAGGGCCTGGCCGTACACCAGCTCGGCGGTGGACGCCTGGAGGTCCTCCTTTGGAGCCGTGCAGAGGCCCAAAAGGACCCACGGGAGCCGGTCGGCCCAGCCGTCGTCCTGGAGGCCGGCCATGAGTGCGGCCTTCATGGAGCGGTGGAACCGCTCGCACAACCCGTTGGCCTGGGGGTGGTAGGCCGTGGTGCGGTGCAGGGTAATGCCCAACGTGCGGGCGACCGCGCCCCACAGTTCGGACGTGAACTCTGGGCCGCGATCCGATGAGATGTCCGCCGGTGCGCCGAAACGCGCGACCCAGGTGGCGATGAACGCCTGGGCCACGTCGGCGGTGGTAGTGGAGGCGAGGGGCACGGCCTCCGGCCACCTGGTGGTCCTGTCCACCATGGTAAGCAGGTGGGTGAACCCCTGCGATGGGGGCAGGGGACCCACCAGGTCCACGTGGACGTGGTTGAAACGTCACTCGGGCACGGTGAAAGGAGCCAGCGGAGCCTGGGTGTGACGGTGGACCTTGGCCCGCTGGCAGGGTGTGCAGGCGTTGGCCCAGTCGCGGACGTCCCGTCGCAACCCGTGCCAGATGAAACGTGCCGACACCAGCCTCTGGGACGCCTTCCGGCCCGGGTGTGAGAGGCCGTGGAGTGAAGCAAAAATGCGACGCCGCCAGGTGACCGGCACAACGGGGCGAGGTCGGCCTTGGGAGACGTCACAAAGCAGGACTGTGTCCGCGAAGGGGACGTCGGCCAAGCGGAGGCCCGTGTCTGCCACCTGGAGCGCCTGCACCGTGCCGTCGGTGGCCTGGTCCGTCGCCATCAGGGCGAAATCAACGCCGAGGTGGACGGCGTTGGCGCTGGCTCGAGAAAGGCAGTCGGCCACGGCGTTGTCCTTTCCGGCGACGTGCCGGATGTCCGTGGTGTATTCCGACACGGCGGAGAGGTGGCGCTGCTGGCGGGCCGACCACGGCTCCGTGACCTTGGTCATGGCGAAAATCAATGGCTTGTGGTCGACAAAGGCCGTGAATGGGCGGCCCTCCAGGAGGTGGCGAAAATGGCGGACGGCCAGGTACAGCCCGAGGAGCTCGCGGTCGAAAGTGCTGTACTTCAACTCGTTGGGCAGGAGTTGCCGGCTGAAGAACGCGAGCGGCTGCCAGGCCCCGTTTACCCATTGCTCATGAACCGCGCCCATGGCGTAGTCAGAGGCGTCCGTGGTGAGGGCGATGGGAGCATGGGGTACCGGGTGGGCCAGCAGCGTGGCGTTGGCGAGGGCCCGTTTTGCGCCGGTGAAAGCCGCGTCCATGTCCGTGGACCAGACGACGTCACGCTTCGCCGGCTGGCCGCGGAGGGCGGTGTACAAGGGCCGCATGAGTTGCGCAGCTCGGGGCACGAAGCGGTGGTAAAAGTTCACCATCCCGAGGAACTCCTGCAGCGCCTTGATGGAGCGGGGGTGCGGGAAAGCGGCGATGGCCTCGACTTTGGCCGGTAGCGGTACGGCGCCGTTCCGGGTGATGTGGTGGCCCAAGAAGTCGATCGTCGCCGCACCAAAGTGACATTTGGCCGGGTTGACGATCAAGCCGTGCTCGCTGAGGCGGCCGAACACCGTCCGGAGGTGGAGGAGGTGCTCGGCTCTGGACGTGCTGGCGACGAGGATGTCGTCCAGGTAGGTAAAGAGGAACGGCAAGTCGCGCAGCACACCGTCCATCAGGCGCTGGAACGCCTGTGCCGTGTTTTTGAGGCCGAAGGGCATCCGGAGGGATTCGAAGAGGCCGAAAGGTGTAATAACGGCTGTCTTCGGGATTTTGGCCGGGCGGACGGGCACCTGGTGGTACCCCCGAATCAGGTCCACTTTTGAAAAAATGGTCCGCCCCGCCAACCGGGCGGAAAAATCCTGGATGTGTGGGACGGGGTACCTGTCGGGGGTAGTGGCGTCGTTGAGGTGGCGGTAGTCGCCGCATGGCCGCCATCCGCCCCCCGGCTTCGGGACGATGTGCAGCGGCGAGGGCCAGGCGCTGTCGGAGCGCCGCACGATGCCGAGGCGCTCCAGCGCGGCGAACTCGGCCTTGGCGACGGCGAGTTTGGCTGGGTCGAGACGGCGAGCTCGGGCGTACACCGGCGGGCCCGTAGTGGGAATGTGATGCTCAATGCCGTGACGCACCGCGACGGCCGAAAACGTCGGTCGCATGAGGGCGGGGAACTCCGCGAGGAGACGCGCGAAGGCGTCTGCCAACGGGAGGACGCAGGAAAGCTCGGTGGGCGCGGAACGGCTCAAGGCGCACGCCAGCGAGCTGAAAGTTTCAGCGTTGACGAGACGCCGACGTTTAACGTCGACCTGCAGCCCATGGGCGCAAAGGAAATCGGCCCCGAGCAAAGCCATGGGGACGTCCGCCGTCACGAACTCCCAGCGAAAGAGCTGGCTGCCGAAGCGGAGGGCGACGGTGCGTGGGCCGAAGGTGCGGATGGCGGAGCCGTTGGCCGCGATTAAGGAGGGGCCGCAAATGGGATCCGAGGGATGCTCGCCGAGCAACGCGAGCATGTAGTCCATACGTTCGGACGGGCGCGTATCGCCGAGCTCAGGAAGGTCGAGCAGGCGTCGTGCGCGTTCAGCCGGGGAGAGGGCGCAAGCGCCCAGAAGAAGTGCTTTGATGGCGTCGTACTTGCCGTCAGCGGGCGGGCTCTGGAGGAGGCTCAGGCAGCGGGCGGCGGTCACGGAGCCGAGCGCGGCGACCACGTAATGGTATTTCGTGGTGTCCTCCGTAATGCCACGCAGGGCGAACTGGGAGTCCGCCTGAGCGAACCAGACGGCGGCATGTGCTTCCCAGAAAGTGGGCAGTTTGAGGGACACTGCCATGTCCATCGCGTGTCGTAAACTCGGGGTCACCAGTGAAGGAGCAGCGCTCCTGCTTGAGACGGACGAAGTGACGGACAAGACACAAACTCGTCCGAGAAGATGTTTATTGTATAATCATCTCGGGAACTCTGAAAGCCCGTTTATCGGGTTCGCATATATATATCCAAACCAAAAAGCATACATCAGAACCCAAACCCCGCCTCTCAGGCGAGGCACGCTTTGGTGGTCATGTGACCGACAGGTGCAAAGGATTATAACCTCGGCGCCGCGGTTTGGCCGCCGGTTACGTCACCGGCTTGGGCCAGGAGATTCTGTTGCTGGTCTCGAGCTTTGGGGGACCCATGGGTCGCTACATGGCTCCTAAAAATGAACGCAAATTCCCATGAGAATATTCCATGCGATCTATTTAACCTTTCTCCTGCCCAACCAATAGTGGTACTTGGTGCCTGTTTCGTGGCAAAAGCGCAAATAAACAAACTTTCCTTATCCCAATATGAACTCGTCAAAATCCCAACACTTATCCCATCCTCTGGCCTCCCATTCAAATACAATTAGTAAGAAAATATATAAATGTATTTTTTATTTATATACACGTCTCTTTATACAGGGTGGCCCATTTATATATTCACAACTTTGAACCCCTATAATTATTTTGCTGAGAAACAAAATGAAACAAATTTTTTACAGGGTATTGATACATATTTCAAGTTTTTATGATACAAATTTTACGCAAATCAACCCGCTTTACCCAACTCAACCAGCAAACATTCCAGACCTGAAAGAGCGGATTGAAACAGCTTTTGGAGAAATGATAGTTGTAATGCAACAGAAAGTGGTTTTGGAGTATTGCGAACGGTTACACACATTGCTTGAAAATGATAGAAATCATGTCGAAATTCATAACTAATTTCCTATACACCTGATTTCAATAAAATTTGTGTCATACAAACTTGAAATATTGATCCATATCCTGCAAAAAGATTTGTTTGATTTAGTTTCTTACCAATATAATTATAGGGGTTCAAAATTGTGGATGTATAAATGGGTCACCCGGTACTTTGTTGAGTCCAAGAGGATGGTATAGACTATAGACTATAGAGGATGCACTTACCTTTGAGATGTTTACTTCGTTTCAGTTTCATTCCCAACCTCACTATCAATTGTATACTGTACTTGCTTCGGAGGCAGGGTTGGCATCACAAAGTGCTCCGTCCTTTGAATGAAAGTGATCGTGTATGCTGGATGACTGGGTATGGCTGTGCGGCTTCTTTGACGTCAGGTACCCCACCTACTTCAGGCGGGGCAGATTTTCAGTGCGGTTTGTAATCTGTGCAACTTGCATAAGATTGGGGGAACAATTTTTGACTTTATCAATGTTAATTGCTGAGTTTTTATGACTTGTGATTATGATTGACTTGAATGTGATTTGACTTGTGTACACCAATGGCTTGTGATTGCATCCCTAATGCTTTGTGGCACGGCTTAATGGCACAGCTTCATTTGCAGACATTCTCAAATATCGTCAAATCAGCAAAGGGCACAAGACAATCCAATAAGTCAAAGCAAATGAAAGCAAAGCTCAAAGAGACGTATTAGATCAGCTTGTCCTTCTTGCCCTGGAACATAACATCAGTATAGAGAGGGTTCCGAGCTTCCTATTGGGTCCTGTACCTTGGGCACTGGCTACTACTGATGGAGTTTGTGAAGACAGCCAAGTCAAAGTTGATGCATTTCTTGGAAAGTGATTCACAAACAACAGAAAGACCCACTCAAGGCCCCACAAGCTCCATCATTGATGGCAATGAACTGCTGCTTGCAAAGGTGGCCGTACCAAGCACATTTGGAGAGCTTGCAGAGAGTGGGTTTGAGCCGCTCCCTAACTAACGTGCAGCGCGTTGACTTCGCGACACACTCCTACGTCCATTTCACAATCAAGGGTATAGAGTCTATAGACTATAGAGAGAGTAAGAAGGGGTTCTTCAAAAAAAAACACTTGATTTAAGGAACCCTGACAAGCATCCGAAGAGATTGGAAGACATTCCTATCAAATTATCAAAACAAGCAGCAACTCACCGGTTTTGTACTCGATGAGTGGAAGAAGGACAAGTGTGCCCTAAAACATCTTGGCAAGAAGGATCTGTTTGTCTATGAAAAGAAGTGCGGCTGTCTAACAGTGCTGAAGCAGGGTCAAGGCCGGACAGAACTTTCTCTGCCTTCGCTGGTGAGGACACAGAGTACAGGATACAATGGCTACACCAGGGTAATATGTGACTGCAGAACGGGGTTGGTTTTGTACCTGAGATTTGGAGGCAAAGACGGTGTTTATACAATCTGTCTTGATGTAATATCTCAGGCAGACTCTGCAGTAACGCTATTTGAGGTGAGGGACGGGATGAAGGGAGAAACAAACTTGACAAGGTGACACCATGACTGGTTGGGGAGTTCGACTTTGAGATTTGTAGATGGTGTTTTCTGGCTTGCATCAGGATGGAAACACAGTTGTTGAGAGCCTTACGGAATGAGCCAATGTTACCCTCAGTTGGTGGGTCAGAGATCAGCAGTTGATATTGAGTCTCTCGCTCGTTGAACTTTTTGAACACCCCTCTCATTTAAATCCCAAGTAGTTTCCATCCATTAAAGCTAACCTATATATCGGTAAATGCGCTTTGGTAAAGGTGGAGATAACCCATACAACTTGGTGATTTGGTAATACCAAGTGTTTGTTTCTTTCAGGTAATTTGGAAGGAAAAACAATAAAACAAGCAAATGTTGAATTAACGAGGCTCTCGGGTTCACAATTAACACACTGCCTTGAATCTGTGCCTCAAAGCCCCGTGAGTATATAGGGTCCAGTCTCGACAAGTCGCAGGTGATCATAAAACACCACGTGATGTTCGTTGAGGGCAAACTTGCACTCACCTCCTCCTCCTCCCTTGGGTCTCTCCACCCCAATGACGGTTCCTTCACTCACCCCCTTTACTCCCCAACTTCCCTTCCTTTATCTCCTTTCACGTTTGTAGCGAGGACTCTACAGTATGATTTAATTTCTGTTGAAATGTTTAAAGGCAACAATATCCATTTTGTATGCGGAATCTTCATCACTTGATAGATATGGTTTGGCGCATTGAGTTTCATAATAATTAAACAACAAAACTTTGTCCCTAAAATGGTCTCCACTTCCGATGTCCTCCATCTATCATACAGATTCTCAACCGCCGGTCCACGAATGGAAAGCTAATGAGTAATGCTCGAAATGCGCATGCCCTCCCCCCACTCCCCCCCCCCCCCAAAAAAATCAGGAAGTCAGTAGACTTAATTCCTATATGGATGTGTGGCATGGATACTTCATAGTTTTTTATTTATTTATTTTGTATACAAGATCGAGGCCTGTGTAAGAGCTAACATTAATTACAAAAAAACGGACACATAAGACATAATAAAGGGAGCAGGAGTCAAGATGGGGAGAGAGAGAGGGAAGCACACAAGTACAACAGCAGAGAACAGGGACATCGGGAGATCTGTGGGAGGGAGAGGGCTTGGGGGGAGGAGGCATGGGAAGGGGGAAGGGGGGAGAGGTATAAAACACATGGACACTGCGAGAACTTCCAGGAAAGAAGTCGGTAGTTCAAAAAAGTGGATCTGGGGTGAATTAACGGGGGTAGAAAAGATCAAGGTTTTGGATGGGGGAAGATAAGAGATGGTGGTGAACAGCTGTTTTAAAGACCTGGAGGGAGGAGAGGGATTGAAGGGAGTTTGTTCCAGAGGCGAGAGAAAAGAGGAATGAAAGAGTGAAGGTGAGCAGAGAGTCTTGATTTTTACAAACTTTTTTGCTTCACAAACGTTGGGCATTGGACATGTTTATTGCAGAGTTCGGGAGTCAACTAGTATGTCAACTTTCGGGAGTCAACAGTCATCCAGTGCAGTGATGGTGTCTCCTAAAAAACACCAAATCGGGGTAGGAAAATGGATTTTTCCGCCTGACCTAGCTACCCCCTCCTGCACAGTGGTCCTGTGAACAGGTTTCTTTGTTTCAGGACTAGTTGAAGGTTTTGCAGTTTTCCTCTTCTTCCTCTTCTTATTCTGCTTCTTCTTCTTCTTCTTCTTCTTCTTCTTCTTCTCTGTATTGTCCTTCACATTTAGTGGCTCTCAGCCTTGTTTAGGGTGAACTTCAATAAATATATATTTTTTTATAGAGGGACATTGTATCCTTAGGTAATAGGTGCTATATAAATCGAATTATTACCTCAGCCACTTAAGCCACCGAAAAAAAATATGATAATAATATAATTAAATATATATCTTTATATGTATATATACAGTCGTGGCCAAAAATATTGGCACCTTTGCACTTTTTTCAAATAATGCACCATTTCTTCCAGAAAATTGTTGAAATTAAAAAATCTTTTGGTATCGACATTTGTATTTCTTTGGTTTGCAGTGAAACAAAATAAAAAAGCTGAAAAAGTTGATAAATCTTAGCTTATTCCACACAGAAATCTTAAAATGGCCCAGACAATATTATTGGCACCTTTTAGAAGTTGTTAGAAATAATTATATTTCAAGCAGGTGATTCTCCTTTACTTTGGAATTGAACTCACCTATGGTGAGTTGCAGGTGCCTTCAATATAAAAATCACTCATTCAGATGGAGAATTGTGTCTGAGGAGGTCAGACACAGGATTGTAGCCAAGCATGGAGAATCTCAAGGCTACAAGTCCATCTCCAGAGACCTTGATGTTCCTGTGTCCACCATACACAATGCTATCAGGAAGTTTAAGGCCCATGGCATTGCAGGCAACCTCCCTGGACGTGGCCGCAAGAGAAGACTTGATTGAAGATTGAAGTGAAGGATTGTTTGAATGGTGGAGAAAGCACCTCGATCAACTGTCAAACAGATTCAAGCTGATCTTCAGACACAAGGTACGACAGTTTCAATTCACACCATCCGTCACCACCTCAATGAAAGGGGGTTCCATGGTAGGAGACCCAGGAGGACCGCATTGCTGAGACAGAGACATAAGAAAGCCCGACTGAAGTTTTCCAAAACACACTTGAACAAGCCAAAATCCATCTGGGAGAATGTCCTGTGGACAGATGAGAACAAATTAGAGCTTTTGGTAAAGCACATCATCTCTATGTTTACAGAAAACAAAATGAAGCCTTCAAAGAAAAGAGCACCTTCCCTACAGTCAAGCATGGAGCAGGTTCGGTGATGTTTTGCAGTTGCTGTGCTGCCCCTGGCACTGGGTACCTTGAATGTGTGCATGGCATCATGAAATCAGGAGATTGCCGAGGAATTTTGGAGTGCAATGGTCAACCCAGTGTCAGAAAGCTGGGTCTCCGTCGAAGGTCATGGGTCTTGCAGCAGGACAATGACCCCAAACACACTTTAAAAAATCACCCAGAAATGGTTCAAGACAAAACGCTGGATTGTTCTGAAGTGGCCAGCAATGAGTCCAGATCTAAATCCCATTGAACACCTGTGGGGAGATCTGAAAACAGCAGTTGGGGGAATGCACCCTTCAAATCTGGGAGAACTGGAGCAGTTTGCACAGGAAGATTGGGTCAAACTACCAGTAGAGAGGTGTAGGAAGCTCATTCATCGCTACAGGAAGCGCTTGACTGCAGTAATGTTGTCCAAACGATGTGCTACCAAATATTAAGTCTAGTGTGTTAATAATTTTGTCAATGCCATTTCTTTTTATTGTCTGATTTAAAAGGATATATTAAGTTCTAAATCAAAAACAAAGGTTCTATAATATTAACAGTGAAATAAAGAAATGTGAAGACCAAATACTTTTGGCAATTTAAACTTGTTTTTAGAGAAAATTGTGCGTTTTTTTTTTTTAAAGTGCAAGGGTGCCAATATTTTTGGCCACGACTGTACGTACTCCCTCTCCACAGTACGGTGTGCTCACTAATGCCTCACTTATATGGTCCATGCATCTGCAAAATAATGATTTCTACATTTACAACACAACAAGCACTGCGTGAGTTATTATGATTGAAAACACCTGGAGTCCGAGATACAGTCATCATGCATCGAGTCGCTTATTGTATTACTCGCCAAAGACATTTGTCCGTGATCGATAAATTAATTACAACCTGATCAATAATGATGTCATGACTCACCAATAAGAAGCTTCGTTGGTGCACACCTCTGAAAATCATGGCCACCTTTATCCTACACCACTCAGGGGAACTGATTTCTTCGGGTCTGGCTTGTTTTGTTGTAACGTCTTCTTTCCCTATCATCGATGGGTAATTGGGTATGTATAGAATTCACTGCATCACACTTGGGCAGAACGGGAAGCTACTGCAAAGACCATCCCTTGTGAAGCATCATGGCATATGGCACCGCTCATGGCAGAATTTACAGGTGTCGACCTACAAAACAGAAACACACCGCCTGTAGCGGCTACCGCTGGGTTTTCACAATCGCCTTGCACCTATCAAGGACGCGGAGCGATCACCATGCCGGGCTTGTCCAGGACGCCCGGGCAGGCCCGCGCTCAACTTGCCAGGCCTCGGTCGGGACGCCCGGGCATGCCCGGGCATGCCCGGGCAGGCTCGCCCTCAACTTGCCAGGCCGCATCCAGGACGCTCGGCCACGCCCCCTCTCGCCTTTCCTGGGCAAACGCTCCGGGATAATGTGTGTATATATATTGCTGCCCGATAAACGGGCTTTTCAGAGTACCTGAGTGTTTTGTTTGAATAAAGCAACTCGGACGAATTCCAGCTTTTTGTCGCGTCCATTCTTCCGATCGACGTGGGAGCCCGAGCTCCTTCATTGGTGACCTACCGACATGGACACGGCAGTGGCCCTTAAACTGCCTACCTTCTGGGAGGCTCACACGGCGGTTTGGTTCGCACAGGCGGACTCCCTGTTCGCCCTGCGAGGCATCACGGCCGACGACACCCGCTTCCACCATGTGGTAGCAGCGCTCGGTTCAGCCACCGCGGCCCGCGCCCTGAGCCTCCTCGAGAGCCCGCCAGCCGCTGACAAATACGGCGCGATTAAAAAGCTTCTCCTCGACGCTTTCGCCCTCCCATCGGCGGAACGCGCACGGCGCCTGCTCGACCTGCCCGAGCTCGGCGACACGCGCCCTTCCGAGCGAATGGACTACATGCTTTCGCTGCTCGGCGAGCACTCTCCAGCATTCCTGTTCCGGGAGCTGTTCCTCCGTCAGCTGCCTAGCCCGGTACGCCTCGCCCTGGCAAGCACGACGATCACGGATCCCCGTGCCCTTGCCAGGGAAGCCGACAAGATCTCCGCCGCAGGCCAGCGCATCGCAGCAGCGACCTGGGGCCCACCGCCGTCCGACGCAACACCCATGGCGCCCGAGCACCCGGCATGGTCGACGACCGAACTGCCGACGCAATTGGCGGCCGCTACACCGAGCCGACCACCTCCAGCACGACGACCGGGGCCTCCACCTGACCAAGCGTGGTGTTACTATCATGCCAGGTTCGGACAGAAGGCCCGGACATGCCGACCCCCGTGCACCTTCGGCAGGCCGGGAAACGGCCGGGCCGGCGTTCATTACCAGCCATGAGTGCCGGCCACACGGGCAACTTACTGTTCATCACGGATAAAGCATCCGGACGACGCTTCCTGTGCGACACCGGCGCCCAACTGAGCATCATACCCGCCTCTGACCAGGACAGGCAGTCCACGGTTTACGGCCCCTCCTTGGTTGCGGCCAACGGATCGGCCATCCGCACCTTCGGCCCGCGCAACGTCACCCTTTGCTTCGGCGGCCAACACTTTGCTTGGACGTTTGTAACCGCAAACGTGCCCATGGCTCTGCTAGGCGCCGACTTCCTCTGCACACACGGACTGCTGGTGGACGTCCAACGGCGTCGTTTAATCAACGCCGAAACCTTCAGCTCCCTGGTATGCACATTGAGCAGCACCGCGCCGACCGAGCTGGCATGCGCCCTCCCGGCGGCGAACGAGTTTGCTCGCCTGCTCACGGAGTTCCCGGCCCTCACGCGGCCGACGTTTTCGGCCGTCGCAGTACGGCATGGGATCGAGCACCACATACCAACCACGGGCCCGCCGGTCTACGCCAGAGCCCGCCGCCTCGACCCAGCCAAGCTCGCCGTGGCCAAAGCCGAGTTCGACGCTTTAAAACACCTCGGCATCGTGCGGCGCTCCGATAGCGCGTGGGCTTCGCCACTACACATCGTCCCAAAGCCAGGGGGCGGCTGGCACCCATGTGGTGACTACCGCCGCCTTAACGACGCTACCACCCCCGACAGGTATCCGATCCCGCACATCCAAGACTTCTCCGCCCGTATGGCGGGATGGGTCATTTTTTCGAAAATTGATCTCATACGGGGATATCACCAGGTACCTGTCAGGGCGGCCGACGTCCCTAAAACGGCAGTCATCACGCCGTTCGGCTTATTCGAATTCTTACGGATGCCGTTTGGTCTCAAGAACGCGGCTCAGGCGTTCCAGCGCTTGATGGACGGCGTGCTGCGTGACCTGCCGTTCCTTTTCGTTTACCTGGACGACATCCTCGTCGCCAGCACGTCCCGGGCCGAGCACCTCCTCCACCTCCGAACACTGTTCGGGCGCCTCAGCGAGCACGGCCTCATCGTCAACCCGGCCAAATGCCACTTCGGCACGACGGCCGTTGATTTTTTGGGCCACCACATCACCAAGAACGGGGCCGTGCCGCTGCCAACCAAGGTCGAGGCCATCACCACATTCCCGCGTCCCCGCACCATAAAGGCCCTGCAGGAATTCCTGGGAATGGTGAATTTTTATCACCGCTTCGTGCCCCGCGCTGCTCAACTCATGCGGCCCCTCTACGAAGCCCTCCGGGGCAAGCCAGCCAAGCACGACATCGCCTGGTCCGCAGCAATGGACGCGGCCTTCCAAAGCTCAAATTGGGCCCTCGCCGACGCAACACTGCTCGCTCACCCGGTGCTCAACGCTCCCATCGCCCTCACCACGGATGCCTCCGACTACGCGGTGGGCGCCGTACATGAGCAATGGGTGAACGGGGTTTGGCAGCCACTCGCTTTTTTCAGCCGGCAGCTCCGGCCGAACGAGCTCAAATACAGCACGTTTGACCGTGAGCTCCTCGGTCTACACCTGGCCGTCCGCCATTTCCGCCACCTCCTGGAGGGCCGACCTTTCACGGCGTTCGTCGACCACAAGCCGTTGGTTTATGCAATGGCCAAGGTCACGGAGCCGTGGTCGGCCCGCCAACAGCGCCACCTCTCCGCCGTGTCGGAGTTTCCCACGGACATCCAGCACGTCGCCGGCAAAAACAACGCCATGGCCGACTGTCTTTCCCGGGCCAGCGCGAACGCCGTCCACCTGGGCGTGGACTTCGCGCTTATGGTGGCGGACCAAACCACCGACACCACGGTGCAAGCCCTCCGGGCGGCGGACACGGGCCTCCGCCTGCCCGCCATCCCCTTCGCAGACACTGCCCTGCTCTGCGACGTCTCCCAAGGCCAGCCTCGCCCCATCGTGCCCGTCACCTGGCAACGCCGCATCTTCGCCTCCCTCCACGGCCTTTCCCACCCGGGCCGGAAAGCTTCCCAGAAGCTGGTGTCGGCGCGATTCGTCTGGCACGGCCTTCGTCGGGACGTCCGCGATTGGACCAGCACCTCCACAGCCTGCCAACGGGCCAAGGTCCACCGACACACCCAGGCCCCGCTGGCACCTTTCACCGTGCCCGAACGACGTTTCGACCACGTCAACGTGGATCTGGTGGGCCCCCTCCCCCCATCACGGGGGTTCACACACCTGCTCACCATGGTGGACAGGACCACCAGGTGGCCGGAGGCCGTTCCCCTCGTCTCCACCACCACCGCCGACGTGGCGCAGGCTTTCATCACCACCTGGGTCGCCCGCTTCGGCGCACCGGCGGACATCTTGTCAGACCGCGGACCACAGTTCACCTCCGAGCTGTGGGGCACGGTCACCCGCAACCTGGGGGTCAAGCTCCACCGTACTACGGCCTACCACCCCCAAGCAAACGGGTTGTGCGAGCGATTCCACCGCTCCATGAAGGCCGCGCTCATGGCCGGCCTTCAAGACGGCGGTTGGGCCGACCGGCTGCCGTGGGTCCTTTTGGGCCTCCGCACGGCCCCCAAGGAGGACCTCCAGGCATCCACCGCCGAGCTTGTCTACGGCCAGGCGCTACGCATCCCGGGCGAATTCGTGCCCGACGCTACCAGTCCCTGGTCCGCAGCTCACCAGCACTCGGACCTCCAGGAGGCCGCCCGACGGTTTGCCCCCGTGCCAACATCCCACCACGGTGACCCCCAGTCCTACATCCCCCCAGCCCTTCGCACAGCGGAGTATGTTTTTGTGCGTCACGACGCACATCGGGGGCCACTCCGGCCGCCGTACGACGGGCCCTTCCGGGTCCTGCGACGGGACGACAAGTCGTTCGTCATCGACATCGGTGGCAGGTCGGACCGGATTGCGGTGGACCGCCTCAAGCCGGTGCATGTGGACGTCGACCAACCACCACGGGTGGCCCTTCCGCCGCGGCGAGGCCGCCCCCCCCGTCCACGGTGCCCCCCACTCGACCGCCCACCACCACACCGGACCCCCCCCCCCCCACGACCCGCCAGGGGTCGCTTCGGCCGGGTCATCAGGACCCCCCTCAAATTGACCCTGCCAGTGCAAGTCGATTCTGGGGGGATGTCGCTGGGTTTTCACAATCGCCTTGCACCTATCAAGGACGCGGAGCGATCACCATGCCGGGCTCGTCCAGGACGCCCGGGCAGGCCCGCGCTCAACTTGCCAGGCCTCGGTCGGGACGCCCGGGCATGCCCGCCCTCAACTTGCCAGGCCGCAGCCAGGACGCTCGGCCACGCCCCCTCTCGCCTTTCCTGGGCAAACGCTCCGGGATAATGTGTGTATATATATTGCTGCCCGATAAACGGGCTTTTCAGAGTACCTGAGTGTTTTGTTTGAATAAAGCAACTCGGACGAATTCCAGCTTTTTGTCGCGTCCATTCTTCCGATCGACGTGGGAGCCCGAGCTCCTTCACGCCTCCATCCTCGCACACCCTACGAAGTCATTCTATTTCTTTAACATCTACAAACATGCAAAACCCCTTGACCACCTCCCCAAATTGCACAGTCGCAGGTATATCTTTAGATTCAAAGTGCTCAAGTAAGCACTGCAACGGAATGGAGCATTTGGCACCGCTTAACAACATGGCGGCCTCCAATGTAAACAATGCTGTCGTGGTCCTGAACAAATTCTGTCTGGACCGTCGTTTTCAGTTTTACTCGATCCTGTTGTGACAACAACTTCCCCAAACTAATTTACTGTGTTAGCAGCGGTTACAGAGAGTAGGGCCTACTATATCTAGTAGGCCCTAGGCCTATAAGGCAAAAAGTAGCCAGAAATCGATTTTTGTGACCATGATTGAGGAACTACTCAAATTTTGGATATTCTCTAGCTGAATCTGAAATAACTTGTTGGCACTTCAACAATCCTGCAGTTATTTTTATCGACCACTTTGAACAGGGTGTTGTGGTCAAAAAGTACGTTTTTTTGGCATTTTGTCCACTTTAGCGAATTTGCTGTTCCGTAATTTCAACTCTTACCACAATGAAACTCATTCAGGACGCAGATCCTCAGTAGAGAAGGACGCTGACTGTACTCTGGCCGTTTCACCATGTTGAGTAAGGATCACAATCAGATTGTGTGATGTGCGCTGCCAGAACCTGAGACTGTTTCCTCAGAAAAAAAGAACTATATTATCCCATACCTGGATAGTCGCTTTTTGTTTTTTGACTCCAAGTGGAACAAGGAGAAAAAGACATAATATGCCATATCCCCCATGGTTCTGGTAAATTTGCTTTACAGAGTTTAACGCCTCCAGTCGGCCGTCTTTAGTCGGATTACAAGACAAAATCTTCTGCATATGTATACTCTCATGTATTGTCTTTGTGCCAAGATTGAACAAAATCGGTCCATGCATGTTCAGAAATGGTTGGGGACCAGTTTAAGTAACAAAATGGCCGCCAGTCGGCCATCTTGGATCTGATCTTGAAACAAAATGACGTGCATGTGTAAGCCGTCATTCAATATCTGGTTGACAAGTTTGATCAACATCGGTAAATGAATGTCCGCGAAATGGTTGAGGACGTGTTCAACATCGGGTTATTTCCAACTAAAATGGCCGCCAGTTGACCATCTTTGATTGCATCGTGAAACAAAATGATGTGCATATGTACACCATCATGTGTTGTCGTTGTGCCAAGCATGAAAAAATGGGTCCATACATCTCCAACATATGGTCGCGAATGCACAGACGGATGGGATTCAATCCATAAGCCCCCGTTTCGGACTAAGTCCAACGAGGGCCAATAATGAGGCCTTCATCCATCAGAAGCTGAGCCAAAGCTGTCTTGTAGGACAAAATGGTCGATTGTGATGCACAGTGACTGAGATGGTTCAACAATCCGAGATGTTTAGACCGTGTCAAATGATGGACGGTGAACCCAAGACACAAGGATCCGAGAATGTTTTTAAGGATTCCTCACCGTGGTCGGGCTAAAACCGATATATAGCATATCTCAAAAAGTTGTGGACGACTTATGACAACTTGGTGGATGAGTTGGGTAGGTGATGACAACAGGTTTATTCGATTTTGGTTCAGGAAGGATTGGATCCAGATCTTGTCTATCAGTGGGATACAAATCGTAAACTGTTCTGCTTGGCGGAGGTATGCTCTCTACTGAGTGCCGTTCCAGTTAAACATGCATTCTATTATTTTTAAAGCATTGGGAATGTCAAACAGGAAATGGTTCATTTTGTCTCTGCAGTGCATTACAGGTATGCAGGTGACCGATTTCAGGTACATTTTTACTTACCAGCATCTGTTGTTTCTGCTCATGGCATCTTTCCTCAGGATGTATAATACAATTATTTTTGCTGACAAATTATACACACAGGAGGCAGCACATGTTTACTTCGGGCTTGGTCTGCAGGAGGGACTTCAGCTAACCTCAAATCTCTCCTGGAGGGTGGTGGAACTGGATCATCATCGGGTTCATCAGGATCAGGTTGAAGAGCAGGGGTAGGACCAGTATGGGGATTAGGCATTTGTACATATCTTCGTG
This sequence comes from Myxine glutinosa, assembly GCF_964187855.1. Lineage (NCBI taxonomy): Eukaryota > Metazoa > Chordata > Myxini > Myxiniformes > Myxinidae > Myxine > Myxine glutinosa. Next base: position 68,249,458 of record NC_136269.1, on the reverse strand, counting down.
TTTCCGAGCACGATCTACATTCGTTTTGTCCGTGAACTTTTAATTCCCACGTTCTTGCGGGGTTGGCCAGGGGGAAGATTGGCCCAGCGACGTTCGACGAGGTAGGGCAGATTGCTCACCTGCTCTTCACGAAGGACACCATGGGATCTATAACGTCCACCAACTAATGCCAGCAGTCTGGACGCCCAGTTTAACCACACATTGATGAATCGCCCTCCCTGTGAAATACCAGGATGACAGTTTGTAGCTGTGTCGGGATTAGGGTTAGGGTTGTTAGGGTTAGGGTTTGAACCCAGGCTGACAGCTTAGAGGTGAGTGTGCATACCTCCAAGCCATCCTGCCAATGCCAGTGCCCACACGGGTAGTCAATCGAATGAAATCCATGCAATCAAAAGAGAAAGAACTACTCACTATTCTGGATAAATCAACAATTTCCTTCATCTCATGAAACTATTTCCTTTTCTCAAAGTAAGGGTGTAAGCGCGCGTTCCGGTCTTGGCAATTTTAACTTGACTGGGCATCTAGCCATGGTGTCTGGTCTGGACGTGCGGACATTTTAATCCTCACATCCATTGCTGGATGCTCTGCCATAAAGGCAGCGAGGAACATAAGAAGTCTCTAATTGTCGAGATTGTTGTGCCCATCACCAGGGGAGTTACTTATTGTAACTGCTGAAAGTATCTTTTTGGCCTCGAAGGCCGTTTTCTGTCCCACGTTATGTATTTGAACAATAGGTTTTCAGACACCCAGTGGGATTAAAAGCTCAACACGTTCTCATGAATAATATTCACCATGCCATCTCTTGTAGGACTAACTTTATGAAACCCAGGCCAAATGTTTGTTATTCAGAGTAAGTTCTTCGATCCCCGAGCTACCGCGGTTAACAACAACTATGACGACATTTTCCACGTCTATGTCCAACTCAGATGGAATAGCTCTGTCTCAGGCATTTGTCCATTTTGTTGGCTTCATCTCACCTCGTTGACTGTCCTCCCATCAGTCTATTGGCTGTCTCCTCATTGGCCAATCCAATTCTGCGTCATTTCTGGTTGCCCTACCTGTCTGTCTATGCGTCTTGGTCGCCTATTCTCCCATATTTTTAATTGTTGGTGTGTTGCAGGCTCTCACCTACGGCCTACTTTTTGGATGAGTCTTGACTGTGTGTAAAATGGTGTTGTCATGCTGTAGTTTTGGTGTCTATGCTCTGGGATCCCATTGGGTGTTCCATTACCAAGCAGCTTGCTATCGCTTGTGTTACGTGGTCCTCCCGGTGACTACCTGATCTCGGTGACCCCCGGACCGTGAGAGGAACTCCGCCAGAAAGATATATGGTTTGTACGCTTTCGTAACGCAATCAATATGAATTCCAGTCAATAAGGAACCCCACACCAAGGATCCGGAGTAATCAATAATATATTCCCCCAAGGAATCAACAACCATCAACAATCCACAATCAATATTACAAAGATGGCCATCTTATATATGTGTCCCCCCCTGTCCCCACTCACGACCACTTGGGTCACTGTCCCTCACAATGTCTCTCTTCTCCGCACACGGGCGGTTGAACGAACCCCGGGCGGACGTGCTCCCAACGTGCACGTCTCGTACTGGGGACAGCTGCTGCAGCGCACACCTCCTTGCCAAACAACGGGGCAAAACCAAGCGCGGCTTGCAACGCGCGCGAGGCCCAAGGTGCGACCCGTACGCGTCCTTGTAGATGGTGAGGCGAACTGTGCCGGACGCTTGGTTCCGTGCACGAACCCATGGCGACTTGACGTGTAAATGGGTAATTACACGTCCAGGTAACTCCTCTCGCCAGACGGGCTTTCAAACGCAGCGTTCCCCACGCTGCTCAATATTGATACCGCTCTTCTCGGCGCTGGGCGAGGAAGAAGAAGAGAATCGCCGCTTCTCCCGGACCTCGTGTCTTTTCTTCTTCCGTTTCCGGTCTCCTTTTCCCCAGAAGGGCTCCTGACCCTTTAATTACAACAACCTTTAATCGACTACACATTAATAAGCAAAGACCTGAATAGTAATTCACATAAATCCATAACACTCCCCCCCTTCAAGAAAGAAAGTTTGAACCCAGCGAAAACTTTCTTTGCCGGCCAACTTGGATAAACAAACCAGATAACTCACACCCCCAAATCATCAGTTCCCCCCGGGCACAATTATCACTTAAAAATAAAGCAACAAAATTTCACCAAAACCCCTAGATTAATTCCCTCTGGACCAAGCGTCAACCACTTCTAGTTTCTCTTGAATGACGGTTAAGAGGTGGTGACCAAAGCCCCAAAGTTAAACCTTTCGATAGCACTTTTTTGGGAGGCCCAGCTGAGTATTCCCTACAGGGACGCCTTAAGGAATGTGGAATTCACGGTTAGTCCGGGGAGGAAAGTTCATTACATGGACGCCTTTAAGAACGTAGAGTTCACGGTTAGTCCGTGCAGGAAAGTTCCCTACCTGGACGCCTTTAAGAACGTGGCGTTCACGGTTAGTCCGTGTAGGAGCCCCGGCTCGGCGGCTCCACCGTATATAGTGCTTCAACTTCTCCAGACTCCTAACAGTTACGGTGGGACCCCTTGTCCCAGCCGTTACCTGACTGGCGGTCTCCTTCTCGGCCAGTGCTCTGACATTCATTCTTTCGGGAGGTGCCGTAACTCTGGGAGCCTCCATAGTAATATCGGCTGCTGCCAACCCCAAAACTACCGCCAAGTTGTCCTCTTCTGTAGACCTCTCGACGTCTACGAAATGCCTTCCCTACTGTTATGGTCCGACCCTCCAAATCCTTACCATTCCAATTCTTCTCTGCCTCTCTGGCGTCTCTTGTGCTTGCAAACGTGACAAAGCTGAACCCTCTTGACCGTTGCGCTTCCCTGTCTTTTACCACCCGCACTTCCACCAGCGGCCCATATCTGTTGAAGACAGAGGTCAGAACTTCTTCCTCTGTGTTGAAGTTCAGTCCCCCTACAAATAACTTGGAACTTTTGTCGCCATCCCGAGCTGGGGTGGTGTTATTTCCCCTGCGGGGCTCTTTATCCACCCTCGGGTTACCATAAATTTGCCCCCCGGCCAAATCATTCCCGATAATCACAGATACTCCCTCTACAGGAACTGTGGCTTGTAAACCGACGGTGACCGGTCCTGACACCAAATCGGATTCCAAATGGATGACATGAAGTGGGGCACTAACACAGCCACCGATCCCTTGTAACCGAACACTATCACCAGTTGCGGTACTCTTTGACAATGGCAAAATGCCTTCAAGCATTAAGGATTGATGGGCTCCTGTGTCCCTCAAAACCCTAACCGGTCTTGGGTTAGTTCAGTCTCCCTTGAGTGAGACCAACCCCTCATAAATAAATGGTTGGTAACTCTTCTGTGGGCGATTTCTTACTCTTGCCATCGCATTCTGAGTGGTAATAGTTGGACTCCGCTCTGGGTTTTCCCTTTTCATGAGGTAACAACTGGACATCAAGTGTCCAGGTTTCTTGCAAAAAGCGCAAGTAGGCCCAGAGGAAAAACTCGTGGTCTGCCTCGGGCCCCCCGAAAAATAAGTTTGTCTTGGGCCCGTAGCCCCCTGATTTCGAACAGTTCGGGTATCAGCGTTGTCCCCATAATCATCTCGAGGCCGCCGCCATGTATTGTCGTTCTCCGCACCTGCTGTTCCACACCTCCCCTGCGGAGATCTAGGCGAGGAGTTAGGTTCGTGGACCCCTATCCGGTGTGTTAAGGCATAATCATCTGCCATGGTGGCTGCGTCCCACAACTTCGGTACTTTCTTTTCCTGCAGGTACACTTTGATGTCCTCGTGGACACACTGTTGAAATTCCTCCACCAGCATCAGGTCACGCAATGCTTCGACGTCGTTCCCGACTCCTTTTGACTCACACCACCGATCAAACATATTTTCTTTCACTCGAGCAAACTCCACATGGGTCTCACTCTCCCTCTTCCTGGCATTCCTGAATTTCTGCCGGTAAGCTTCCAGAACCACCTCATAGGCTTTGAGGATGTGCTTCTTCAATACCTCATAATCTGCACATTGGTCCATTGGTAGCGCCGAATAAATCTCTTGAGCTTCACCCACCAGCACACTTTGCACTAGTATGGTCCAGGCCTCCTCCGGCCAGTTTAACTGTCGAGCCACTTTCTCAAAGTGTGGAAAAAATTGAGTGACTTCCTTTTCACTGAAGGGTGGAACCAGCCTCACATGTCTGCCCACCTCCCAGGTGTTCTGGCTAGGTGTCGACCCCGTCAGCAAGGGTGGTACCTCTCCCCGTTCTCTCATTAAATCCAGCTCCTTGAATTTAATCTCTTGCTGAAGCGCCAGATCACGTTCCTTCAACTCCCTTTCGACTTTTCTCTCCTCTGCTTCGAGTTCCCTGGCAGCTCTCCTCTCCTCTGCTTTTCTCCCTTCTAACCTTTCCTGGAGTTCTCGTTCCACTCTCCTTTCCTCTGCTTGTTTCTCTTCTCTCCTCTCTTCTGCTTTCCTTTCTTCTTCTGCTCTTTCCTTTTCTGCTCTCCTTTTTTCTTCTGCTAACCTTTCCTGGAGTTCTCGTTCCACTCTCCTTTCCTCTGCTTGTTTCTCTTCTCTCCTCTCTTCTGCTTTCCTTTCTTCTTCTTTTAACCTTTCCTGGAGTTCTCGTTCCACTCTCCTTTCCTCTGTTTGTTTCTCTTCTCTCCTCTCTTCTGCTTTCCTTTCCTCTTCTTTGATCCGTTCCTGGCTCCGTAATTGCAACTCCAGTTTCCGGAGCTCAACGTCTTCTGGTTCTTCGGGTAGCCACTGCCAGGCTAACTCGTCCCATGTTCCTAATCCCACCATAGACTGTATCACCGTGGTCTGCAACTCTGCCTTCCTCAAATTAGTTCGGACCTCCAAGTTAAAATGTTTGGCCAATTTCAAGAGGTCCGCTTTTAGTAACGCTCGGAACTGTGCCTCACTAGGTGTTACCGCAAAGTTCTGTGCAACAAACGCCATGGTGACTATCGTTAACACTTGTTAACCTTCACCCAAGACTTTACCACAATTTCTCAAAAATTTACCAATTAATAATTAATTAATTAATAAAAATTATTATTTTATTATGTTATGCAATTTTAAATCCAGGAATTCAATTGGACGAGCCCCCAATTCTGTTACGTGGTCCTCCCGGTGACTACCTGGTCTCGGTGACCCCCGGACCGTGAGAGGAACTCCGCCAGAAAGATATATGATTTGTACGCTTTCGTAACGCAATCAATATGAATTCCAGTCAATAAGGAACCCCACACCAAGGATCCGGAGTAATCAATAATATATTCCCCCAAGGAATCAACAACCATCAACAATCCACAATCAATATTACAAAGATGGCCATCTTATATATGTGTCCCCCCCTGTCCCCACTCACGACCACTTGGGTCACTGTCCCTCACAATGTCTCTCTTCTCCGCACACGGGCGGTTGAACGAACCCCGGGCGGACGTGCTCCCAACGTGCACGTCTCGTACTGGGGACAGCTGCTGCAGCGCACACCTCCTTGCCAAACAACGGGGCAAAACCAAGCGCGGCTTGCAACGCGCGCGAGGCCCAAGGTGCGACCCGTACGCGTCCTTGTAGATGGTGAGGCGAACTGTGCCGGACGCTTGGTTCCGTGCACGAACCCATGGCGACTTGACGTGTAAATGGGTAATTACACGTCCAGGTAACTCCTCTCGCCAGACGGGCTTTCAAACGCAGCGTTCCCCACGCTGCTCAATATCGATACCGCTCTTCTCGGCGCTGGGCGAGGAAGAAGAAGAGAATCGCCGCTTCTCCCGGACCTCGTGTCTTTTCTTCTTCCGTTTCCGGTCTCCTTTTCCCCAGAAGGGCTCCTGACCCTTTAATTACAACAACCGTTAATCGACTACACATTAATAAGCAAAGACCTGAATAGTAATTCACATAAATCCGTAACACTTGCCAAGTCAGCCGTTCATTACCAACCGTTTTGATGGAGTACTTGCTTGAGTGTTTAGGCCACTTGGCGAATGCTCGACAAGCTGATTGGTAATGGAACACTCCCCCCCCCCCCCCCTTCTCTTCCTACCCCTCTCTCTCTCTCTCCCCACATCTCTCTCTCCCTACCCCTATCTCTCCCTACCCCTCTCTCTCTCCCTACCCCTATCTCTCCCTACCCCTCTCTCTCTCCCTACCCCTCTCTCTCTCCCTACCCCGCTCTCTCTCCCTACCCCTATCTCTCTCCATACCCCGCTCTCTCTCTCCTACCCCTCTCTCTCTCCCTACCCCTCTCTCTCTCTCCCTACCCTCTCTCTCTCCCTACCCCTCTCTCTCCCTACCCCTCGTCTCTCCCTACCCCTCTCTCTCTCCCTACCCCTCTCTCTCTCCCTACCCCTCTCTCTCTCCCTACCCCTCTCTCTCTCCCTACCCTCTCTCTCTCTCCCTACCCCCTCTCTCTCTCCCCTACCCCTCTCTCTCTCCCTACCCCTCTCTCTCTCCTACCCTCTCTCCCCTCTCCCTACCCCTCTCTCTCTCTGCCCTCCCCTCTCTCTCCCTACCCCTATCTCTCTCCCTACCCCTCTCTCTCCCTACCCCTCTCTCTCCCTACCTCTCTCTCTCTCTCTCCCTACCCCTCTCTCTCCCTACCCCTATCTCTCTCCCTACCCCTCTCTCTCTCCCTACCCCTCTCTCTCTCCCTACCCCTCTCTCTCTCCCTACCCCTCTCTCTCTCCCTACCCC
>NC_136269.1:68213555-68242537 GCF_964187855.1 Myxine glutinosa | reverse complement strand
CCTCTCTCTCCCTACCCCTATCTCTCTCCCTACCCCTCTCTCTCTCCCTACCCCTCTCTCTCTCCCTACCCCTCTCTCTCTCCCTACCCCTATCTCTCTCCCTACCCCTCTCTCTCCCTACCCCTCTCTCTCTCCCTACCCCTCTCTCTCCCTACCCCTCTCTCTCCCTACCCCTATCTCTCTCCCTACCCCTCTCTCTCTCCCTACCCCTCTCTCTCCCTACCCCTCTCTCTCCCTACCCTCTCTCTCTCCCTACCCCTCTCTCTCCCTACCCCTATCTCTCTCCCTACCCCTCTCTCTCCCTACCCCTATCTCTCTCCTACCCCTCTCTCTCTCCCTACCCCTCTCTCTCTCCCTACCCTCTCTCTCTCCCTACCCCTCTCTCTCTCCCTACCCCTCTCTCTCCCTACCCCTCTCTCTCCCTACCTATCTCTCTCCTACCCCTCTCTCTCCCTACCCCTCTCTCTCCCTACCCCTATCTCTCTCCCTACCCCTCTCTCTCTCCCTACCCCTATCTCTCTCCCTACCCCTATCTCTCTCCCTACCCCTCTCTCTCTCCCTACCCCTCTCTCTCTCCCTACCCCTCTCTCTCTCCCTTCCCCTCTCTCTCTCTCCCTACCCCTCTCTCTCTCCCTACCCCTCTCTCTCTCCCTACCCCTCTCTCTCTCCCTACCCCTCCCTCTCTCCCTGCCCCTCTCTCTCTCCCTACCCCTATCTCTCCCTACCCCTCTCTCTCCCTACCCCTCTCTCTCTCTCCCTACCCCTCTCTCTCTCCCTACGCCTCTCTCTCTCCCTACCCCTCTCTCTCCCTACCCCTCTCTCTCTCCCTACCCCTCTCTTTCTCCCTACCCCTATCTCTCCCTACCCCTCTCTCTCTCCCTACCCCTCACTCTCTCCATACCCCTCTCTCTCCCTACCCCTCTCTCCCTCCCTACCCCTCTCTCTCTGCCTACCTCTCTCTCTCTCTCTCTCACACACTACCCCCTCTCTCCCCTACCCCTGTCCGCCCTACCCCTCACTCCTACCCCTCTCCACCCTACCCCTCTCCCTTCTACCCCTCTCTCCTTACCCCTCTCTCCCTACCCCTCTCGCCGCTACCCCTTTCCCCTCTCCCTCCTTTCCCTCTCACCCCTACCCATTTCCCCCTCTCTCCCTACCCCTCCTGCCCCTTTCCTCCTCCCCCCTTTCCTCCTCCCCCTCTCTTCCATCCCCACTCACTCCCCATACACCTCTTCCACCCCTCTCCCATCCACGCCCATACCTTGCCCCTCTCCTGCCCACACCCAATCCCTGCCCCTTCCTCTTCTGTTCCCACCCACTCCCCATACTCCTCTCCCACTCTCCTCCTCCCTCCCATATCCTACTTCCCCTCAGACTCCCCACTCCCAGGTCATTCTTTAGACACTAATGTAATGAATGCTATGTTCCCGCTCCATGTGTGTGTTTGGTTCTGTGTTTTGTGAATTACCATATGCCCTTGTGACTTCAACAGATCGTGTGAGATCTCGCGTACTCTATTGTAAAAAAACAAAGCGTGCGATGTTTGGCCTATCTGCGTCTTTTGAGCCACCTCTCTTGCTGTATGATGTGATGCGTTCTCTGTCTTTTAAAAATGTTTTTTCACCTTCTGACCACGTTTTTGCGTTGCCATCGCCACAATATCAAATTAATTTTAATAAGGCCAACTATATATATTGTTGCGGATATGGGATTTGCATCCATCCATATCCGCTTGTAAATATTCCCCTATTTCCTCAATACTTCCCAACTATCCCCAATCCCCCATTCCCTAGTCCCATTTTCTGTAAACAACACTCTGTAGACCCGACCTCCCCCTATTTCCCCCATTAAATGTCGCACCCAGGTTCACCGCATCTCATGTAAGACAACTATAGGACATCTTGCTATTTATTCTTAGTCTATGTCAGTTAAGGATTCGTTTCCATTAATTCTGACCCTTCGTTGCACCAGAATGTGATTGTATGGCACCGTTAGGAAGTTTAGGACCTCCCAATACCTCCCCGCAGCTCTTCCTCACAGTTCAGCAGCAACAACAACAACAACAACAACAACGAGCGAAGGGAGTGCGCGTCCTCACTCCGGCTTGGTTGGTAGGGGCGATGGGAGGGCACCAGGCCTTCCCAACGAGCCGCCATGGAACATGTGCTCGACGGGGTTACCAAACAGGGGCTCCCTGTCAGCTCCTCGTCAAGGGCGGAGCCTGGTAACCCCCGCACCCAATGGAAGCGGCGGACCGGCCCCAGTGGGGCGGAACCAACCAGCTGAGGGCGTGTCACTCCCCGCTGAGCATGCGCTGTGAGAGGGAGGTGACGCCAGAAGCGCGCTGAGCTTGGAGCAAGCAAAACCACCTCCGAGCGCTGTGAGACCTCCCTGCATCTTTTGGACCGTGCTTTATCCTGTCCCCGAGCCAAGGTGCACCTTGTGCTATCGACCTACCTGTCCCTTCCTGCCATCAATCCCTGTGTAAGTCTACCTTGTCCGTTTGTCCGTGGTCTGTCTGGGCTAAGATAAGACGGTATTTAAGTGCCCATCTCTTCTGTGTCTTTACCTCACTCTGCCTTGTAATCTACCCCCTTTTCTCCACCACTGTAATTATACCCTCCTCCGGAGGTCTTGAGAACTGTACCCCTTGCGTCGTTTCCTCTTTCCCAGTCGTCGTGTCCTTTCCATCATTGATTTAGCATAGCGCGATTTGGCCAACGTCTGGGTGAATCGGGTGAGTGTAAGGGAAGAAAAGGGGAGCAACTGTTCGGCCGCGGTAATACCACCGCTCGGTAAATAACATCCTAATCCGCGGTCCGTAACAACTGGTGTCGAGGAGTGAGATACGAGGCCCGAACCAAATTTTTAAAACAGCAAAACAAAAAAAATTTGGTCAAAATTATAAAGTACCGAAATTTGCTTTTGTTTTACAAAAACCCGAATTTTGAAAGTCGCGCTATGGCAGATCAAGACGGCTGGGTTCCGGTAGAGGAGAGTGGGGTAGAATCGACCCAGGACCCCAGGGAAGAAGTGGGGAAAATGGTGGAGGAGAGTAAAGAAGGTGTGGTTGACGGGGTATCAGGTGCACAAAATGGCGCCCTCGCGCACGTGGTTACAGCGGCACCAAATTTTGCCGCGCCCGTGACCGTAGCAGCGGGCTTTGATGTGGGGGACTTCCTGGCGCAATTCACCGAGATGCTGAGAATAGAGGGGGAGAAATTGATTGATAAAATGGCGAGGGACAGAGTCGCATATGAGGTAAGGGAAGCGGAGAGGGACAGAGACCGCAGGGTGGGCGAGAGAGTCCCAAGGGTGCACGACGAGGTAACGCGGGTCGAGAAGCACTGGTTGAGCGAAGCGGAGGAAAGCGCGGGTACAATGACGGGGGTAGAAATCGCGACACGGGGTTTGGAAAAGCCGGCGACCGATGAGGTAGAGGGAATTTTATTAAAACCAACGGTCGTCGAGGGGAACAAAGACAAAGCAGTAGTGGGTACAATTAAAATTGAAGAGATGATGGAGGTAGCCCGGGAATTGCAGGGAGAAATGGAATATGTACAAAGTCCCTGCCCAAATCATAATGGTGTGCTCACTAACCAAATAAAGAGTTTTTTTTTTTTTTTTTTTTTTTTTTTTTTTTTTTTTTTTTTTTTGTATACAATATCGAGGCTCGTGAAAGAGCGAACATTAATCACACAGAAAGACAAACCGACACATAAAACATATAACATAGGGAGCGGTAGACAAGATGGGGAGAGAGGGGGAAGGACACAAACACAACATTTGAGAGCAGGGACCGAGAGACATGGAGACATCGAGAGATCTGAGAGAGGGCGAGGGCTTTGGGGGGGGGGGGGGCGTGGGAAGGGGGCAGTGGGAGAGGTATAAAACATATGGACACTGCCAGGACTTCCAGGAAAGAAGTTGGAATTTCAAACAAGGTGGATCTGGGGTGAATTAGCGGGGGTAGAAGAGATCAAGGTTTTGGATGGGGGAAGATAAGAGATGGTGGTGAACAGCTGTTTTAAAGACCTGGAGGGAGGAGTGGGATTGAAGGGAGTGAGGGAGTTTGTTCCAGAGGCGGGAGAAAAGAGGAATGAAAGAGTGAAGGTGAGCAGAGAGCCGAGATTTCGGCAGTTTAACCATCAGAGGGTTGCTGGCAGATCTTGTGCGACCTGTAGGAATATTTGGGGGACAGAGCACAGAGAGAGCTGGGGGTGCAAGGCCGGAGAGGAGTCGGTAGAAGACAGAAAGACCACCTACCTGCCTGCGGTGAGTGAGTGAAAGGCCCTCAGAGATAGCTTCATCGCGGGAGATTCCAATAATTCTGAAAGCTTTGGTTTCAACAGCGTGAAGCCGAGCTAGGTGTGAGGCAGGAGCACCGGCCCATAGGGGAGAACAGTATTCCATTGAGCTGCGGATGAAAGCCTTGTATGTGGTGAGGAGCTCAGGTGTGCCGAGGAAGGACTTCACACGACGGAGGATGCCCAGTCGGCGACTGGCTTTGGAGGCCAGCTTGGAAATGTGGTTTTCCCAAGAAAGATCATGGCAGATAGTGAGACCCAAAATCTTGAGCGACAGAACTTCTTGGAGAGGATTGTTGAGAAAGTAGATGGGAGGGTTGTCCAGTCGATCTTTTCGGAGAGACATAGTAAGAGTGTGAGATTTGTCAGGATTGAAAGACATGTTCCACTTGTTTAACCAGTCTGTGATTTTGTCCAGGTCTTCAGAGAGTGAGGAGGCAGCAGACTGCCGATCTGAGGGAAGAGGAATGGAGCGGCAGAGAGTGGAGTCATCAGCAAAGAGATAGAGAGGATTTTCGAGAGAGTCAGAGAGATCATTGATGAAGACCAGAAAAAGCACGGGGCCCAGAACACTGCCTTGGGGAACTCCAGCCTGAACAGGAAGAGGAGATGAGAGAAACCCATTCAGGGCCACACGTTGACGACGACTAGAGAGGAAGTCCGCCAGCCATGCGTGGAGATTTCCATGGATACCAAAGGAGGAGAGTTTGGTGAGCAGAGCGGGGTGCCAGACCGTGTCGAAGGCACGTGATATGTCGAGGGAGACAGCTCTAATTTCCTGTTTGGCATTGAGGACCTCCATCCATTGTTGAGACAGCAGAAGCAGCATGTCCAGAGTAGAGTGACCTGGTCTGAAACCAAATTGATGATCAGAGATCAAGCCATTGGAGAAGAGGAAAGATTTCATATCAGAAGCAATGATGGATTCCATGACTTTGCTGATAATTGGGAGAAGGCTGATTGGTCTGTAGTTGCTAGGATCTGTTTTTGCACCTTTTTTGTGCAAAGCGGTGATGTTGGCTGATTTCCAAGCAGATGGCAGTTGACCTTGAGCAAAAGAGAGGGTGAAGAGAACAGCGAGAGGGTGAGATAGAGCAGCAGAGCAGGATTTTAGGACCCGTGGGCTGATGCCGTCGGGTCCAGTTGCAGAATCAGAGTCGAGGGTTGACAGAAACTTTTCCACCTTGTCAGGAGGAAAGGACACGGAGTCCAGGAGCAGCAGGGTACGACTGGGTATGGTGGGTACAGAGAGGGATGGGTTTGGGACACAAGATTTAGAGGCAAACACAGAGTTGAGGCATTCAGCTTTTTCACGTGCGGAGTCAGCTGTATAGCCGTTTGAGGTAAGGGAGGGGATGGAGGGGGAACAAACACCAGAAACGGATTTGACCAGACGCCACCAGGATTTGGAAGAGGGAGACAGATAAGAGAGTTCGGTCTTGAGAACGGAGAGATATTGTTTCCTGGCTCTCCTGAGGGTGGACACACACTTGTTTCGGGCTTTGTGAAAGGAAATGAGATTTCCTTCCGTTGGATTTGCTTTCCAGGAGACGAAGGCAAGTTGTTTCTGGGCAACAGCCTCACCACAAGATTCCGTGTACCATGGACGGGAGGAAGGGTATGACAACTGAAGACGAGATGGGATAAATCTGTGCATGAGAGAGAGCAATTTACTTTGGAAGAATTCCCAGGATGAGTTGATGTCAGAGGTGGTAGAGATGGGAGACCAGTCCAGATGATTGATGGCTGCTTGAAGACCGTGCCAGTTGGCCTGAGTGAAATGCCAGACTCGTCGACGCTGAGCAGGCTCCCTGAGGATGGTCAGAGAGATGTCCACTTTAACAAGGACATGATCAGATGATCCGATCGGAGCAGAAGAAGAGCAGCAGACATTTTCAGGGAAGTTAGTCATAACCAAGTCCAGAAGAGAAGATGTTCCGTTGACTGAGATCCGGGTCGGGAAATTGACAGATTGTGTCAGTCCCAGTGAGTCGCAGAAGTCCTTTGCTGAGGAGCCATGGCTGGTGAGAGAGGTACCCACACCCAGCCAACTGGCATGATGACAGTTGAAATCACCACATATGAGGAAGAGAGAGTTGGGATGAGTAGATAGAAGTTGGTCCATATCATCAGACAGCGAGATGTAGATGGAGTCATCACTGTTTGGTGGACGGTACAACACACATATGAACAAGAGGTGGGAGCGAAGGGGAAGCCGTAGCCAGAGGTATTCCTGGGGGTGAGGTGGAGAGAGTGCAGTGCAGGGCGAGTGAGGAAGAGAGTTTTTGATAAAGATAGCAACCCCGCCTCCAGGACGAGGCTCAGGTCTATCATACCGGAGGAGGGAGTAGCCCGGGAGAGATACTATGGAATCAGAGACATCATAAAGGAGGAAAGTTTCTGTTAAGCAGATCACGTCTGGTTTGACAGAAGCAACCTGTATGGAGAGATCAGTTAAGTTTGAACGAAGGCCCCGGATGTTTGAGGTCCATACCGTTAATGAAGAGGAAGGGGGAGCATCAGATACAGAACAGGGGGGAGGAGGGGTAGGGTAAGATGTGGAAGAGGTGGAAGAGGTAGGGAGAGCTGTTGAAGGTGTGTCAGAGATTTCAGAATAGCTCGGAGAAAGGGAAGGATGGGGCGGACAAAAGGTTTGATGGTGATTGGGTGAGCCACAATGAGGTGTTATTTGAGGAGGGGGAAGAGCGAGGCAGAAGGTTGGGGGAGATGGAGGTGAGAGTTTGAAGGGGGAAGAAGCGGGGAGGACGCTTTGAGGAGGGGGAGTGAGCGGGGGGAAATTGAGAAGCAATGAGGGTGGGGAGATTTGAAGGGGAGGGGTGAGGGGGGAGTTTGGGAGGGAAGGGACAAGGGGAGGGATTTGAAAGGGATGGGATATGGGGGAGATTTGGAGGGGAGGGGTGAGGCAGGAGTCTAGGAGGGGAGGGGCGAGGGGGCGTCTTGGCGGGGAGGGGTGAGGGAGTAGTTTAGGAGGGAGGGGGCAAGGGGGGAGATTTGAAAGGGATGGGTGATGGGGAAGATTTGGAGGGGAGGGGTGATGGGTAAGATTTGGAGGGGAGGGGTTATGGGGAAGATTTGGAGGGGAGGGGTGAGATTGGATTTTTGAAAGTGTACGATTTATGGGAAACGAACATTTATTGCAAAATGAGTTTCTTGTGACCTTCGAGTTAAAAATACGTTTAAGGACGCTGGATGGAGGATGGAGTGCAGGAGAGTTTAGGGAATGTAGAACAAAGGCACTATAGGAGATGGATATTTTTTTTGGGATGAATTGATTTGGTGAGCAAGTCGAAAGCAGCCTTTTAAAGAAGAAGAAGAAAAAGGTGTTATAAAATATGACGGAATACATAACTTGAGGGGAAAGTGTAAACATTGAAGGTTAATGAGTGAAAACTATCTGGGGAAATGGGGGAGAAACACGTGGTCGAAGAACGAACGAACGAATAAGAATGAATAAACGAATGAGAACAGAGAAGGAAATGTTTTTTTTTTTTTTTTTTTTTTTTTTTTTTTGAGTTGAGATTTACACAAGGAAGTAGGCTATGGGTGAAAAGCCTGGGAATACAGAGAACGAAAGTTATTGGATCACAAACGACGGACCACTGAGAGAAAAACAAAGCCTCAAGGTTGTACAGTGCACACTGTACAAGGCCTTGCTCGCGACACGGCAAACAGACGATCAATTTATGAAAGATAAACACCGAGAAACAACCAAAGTTGCACACAATAACTTCACACACCGAAAGATAAATACAGTTTCGACAAAATACAATTGTGAACAGACTTAACTTCGAAAAACGTGGAGACCGTGTGGAGCTTCGAAAATCCCTGCCGCCGTCTCCAAGATCTCGCGAGATCTCCGATCTCGGTGTTTATCTTTCAGATAAACAGAGTTTGCAGGTTTTGGTGCAGGGAGGAAGAAGAACCCCGAAGGTGAGACGTGCTGTGTATTGTGCGGGGAGATTTTGTAAGAGGATGTTTGGCGACAAAATAACTTTCGCGCGCTTGGGATCGAGGAGGCATCCGGGCGTTGGTGAAGGGTCCCGTGTGAGTAAAAATGGCACGCGTGTGAGGAAAAAGTGTGCGTCAAAGGGTGAGCGTGTTACGAAGCGCAAGTGTGATACCGAGTGCGAGCGAGATTGCACGTCGGGGTGTACGGGGTGTGACACAGGGAGTGAGAGCAATACGGAGTGTACGTGCGAGGGGGAGTGTTTTTTTTTTTTTGTATTTTTTTTTTGTATACAAGATCGAGGCTCGTGAAAGAGCGAACATTAATCACACAGAAAGACAAACAGACACATAAAACAAATAACATCGGGAGCGGTAGACAAGATGGGGAGAGAGGGGGAAGGACAAAAACACAACATTTGAGAGCAGGGACCGAGAAACATGGAGACATCGAGAGATCTGTGGGAGGGAGACGGCTTTGGGGGGGAGGCATGTGAAGGGGGGGGGGGGGGTGGGAGAGGTATAAACATATGGACACTGCCAGGATTTCCAGGAAAGAAGTTGGAATTTCAAACAAGGTGGATCTGGGGTGAATTAGTGGGGGTAGAAAAGATCAAGGTTATGGATGGGGGAAGATAAGAGATGGTGGTGAACAGCTGTTTTAAAGACCTGGAGGGAGGAGAGGGATTGAAGTGAGTGTGGGAGTTTGTTCCACAGGCGGGAGAAAAGAGGAATGAAAGAGTGAAGGTGAGCAGAGAGCCGAGATTTCGGCAGTTTAACCATCAGAGGGTTGCTGGCAGATCTTGTGCGACCTGTAGGAATATTTGGGGGACAGAGCACAGAGAGAGCTGGGGGAGCAAGGCCGGAGAGGAGTCGGTAGAAGACAGAAAGGCCACCTACCTGCCTGCGGTGAGTGAGTGAAAGGCCCTCAGAGATAGCTTCATCGCGGGAGATTCCAATGATTTTGAAAGCTTTGGATTCAACAGCGTGAAGCCGAGCCAGGTGTGAGGCAGGAGCACCAGCCCATAGGGGAGAACAGTATTCCATTGAGCTGCGGATGAAAGCCTTGTATGTGGTGAGGAGCTCAGGTGTGCCGAGGAAGGACTTCGCACGACGGAGGATGCCCAGTCGGCGACTGGCTTTGGAGGCCAGCTTGGAAATGTGGTTTTCCCAAGAAAGATCATGGCAGATAGTGAGACCCAAAAGCTTGAGTGACAGAACTTCTTGGAGAGGATTGTTGAGAAAGTAGATGGGAGGGTTGTCCAGTCGATCTTTTCGGAGAGACATAGTAAGAGAGTGAGATTTGTCAGGATTGAAAGACATGTTCCACTTGTTTGACCAGTCTGTGATTTTGTCCAGGTCTTCAGAGAGTGAGGAGGCTGCAGACTGCCGATCTGAGGGAAGAGGAATGGAGCGGCAGAGAGTGGAGTCATCAGCAAAGAGATAGAGAGGATTTTCCAGAGAGTCGGAGAGATCATTGATAAAGACCAGAAAAAGCACAGGGCCCAGCACACTTCCTTGGGGAACTCCAGCCTGAACAGGAAGGGGGAGATGAGAGAAATCCATTCAGGGCCACACGTTGACTACGACCAGAGAGGAAGTCCGCAAGCCATGCATGGAGATTTCCATGGATACCATAGGAGGAGAGTTTGGTGAGCAGAGCTGGGTGCCAGACCGTATCAAAGGCCCGTGATATGTCAAGGGAGACAGCTCTGATTTCCTGTTTGGCATTGAGGACCTCCATCCATTGTTGAGACAGCAGAAGCAGCATGTCCAGAGTAGAGTGACCTGGTCTGAAACCAAATTGATGATCAGAGATCAAGCCATTGGAGAAGAGGAAAGATTTCATATCCGAAGCAATGATGGATTCCATGACTTTGCTGATAATTGGGAGCAGGCTGATTGGTCTGTAGTTGCAAGGATCTGTTTTTGCACCTTTTTTGTGTAAAGCGGTAATGTTAGCTGATTTCCAGGATGCTGGCAGATGACCTTGAGCAAAAGATAGGGTGAAAAGAAAAGAGAGAGGGTGAGATAGAGCGGCAGAGCAGGATTTTAGGACCCGTGGGCTGATGCCGTCTGGTCCAGTTGCAGAATCAGAGTCGAGGTTTGACAAAAACTCCTCCACCTTGTCAGGAGAGAAGGACACAGAGTCCAGGAGCAGTTGGGTTCGACTGGGAAAGGTGGGAACAGAGAGAGATGGGTTTGGGACTAAGGATTTCGAGGCGAACACAGAGTTGAGGCATTCGGCTTTGTCACGTGCGATGTCAACTGTGTGGCCATTTGAGGTAAGGGAGGGGATGGAGGGGGAACAAACACCAGAAACGGATTTGACCAGACGCCACCAGGATTTGGAGGAAGGAGACAGGTTTGAGAGTTCAATCTTGAGTGAGGAGAGATAGTGCTTCCTGGCACTCCTGAGGGTAGACACACACTTGTTCCGAGCTTGGTGGAAGGAACTGAGATTTCCTTCAGTTGGATTAGCCTTCCAAGAGGCAAAGGCAAGTTGTTTCAGGGCAACTGCCTCACCACAAGATTCAGTGTACCATGGACGGGAGGAAGGGTAAGACAATTGAAGGCGAGATGGGATAAATCTGTGCATGAGAGAGATCAGTTTGCTTTGGAAGAATTCCCAGGAAGAATTGATGTCAGAGGCAGTGGAGATGGGAGACCAATCCAGACGATTGATGGCTGCTTGAAGACCGTCCCAGTCGGCCTGAGTGAAATGCCAGACTCGTCGACGCTGAGGAGGCTCTCTGAGAATGGCCAGAGAGATGTCCACTTTGACAAGCACATGATCAGAAGAACCGATTGGAGCAGAAGAAGAGCAGCAGACATTAGCAGGGAAGTTTGTCATAACCAAGTCTAGAAGAGAAGATACTCCATTGGCTGAGATCCGGGTCGGGAAATTGACAGATTGTGTCAATCCCAGTGAGTCACAGAAGTCCTTTGCTGAGGTGCCATGACTGGTGAGAGAGGAACCCACACCCAACCAGGTGGCATGATGACAGTTGAAGTCACCACATATGAGGAAGAGAGAGTTGGGATGAGTGGATAGAAGTTGGTCCATGATGTCAGACATTGAAATGTAGATGGAGTCATCACTGTTTGGGGGACGGTACAAAACACATATGAACAAAAGGTGGGAGCGGAGAGGAAGCCGTAACCAGAGGTACTCCTGCGGGTGAGGAGGAAAGAGAGCAGTGCAAGGAGAGTGAGGAAGAGAGTTTTTGACAAAGATAGCCACCCCACCACCAGGCCGAGGCTCAGGTCTATCATACCGGAGGAGGGAGTAACCAGGAGAGATATTAAGGAATCAGAGATATTAAGGAATCGAGTGTGACACGAGGAGTGAGTTGGTGGTGGAGCGGCTGCGAGAATGCACGCTTGGAATGGTTGAGGGTGTGCGAGGAAGCACACCTGAGTTGGTGGTACTGGTAGCGCGAGTGTGGGAGAGCCCATGTGAGCGCGTTAGTGATAGTGGGTGGATGCCAGAGTGCACGCCCATGGTGAGTGTTACGGAGGACGTAACGGAGGAGAGGTGTGGACCGAGGTGTGCGCAAGAGTGTGCGCGAGAGGAGTGGTGTGTAACAGGGAGAGCATTTGGAATGTACGGACGGCGTTGGAATGCCGGGTTTTGTGAGGGTGAAAGGGGTAGCGTATGCGTGTGAGCATGCCGGTGAAGCATCGACGGTAACTGGGTTAGCGGTTAGAGCGACGGATAGCCGATGCGAGCACTTGGATGCGAGGCCCGGCGCGGATCGAAGCTGCGTCGTTTCTCTTCGAAGCGTCGTTGCCGATTCGGGCTTGGCCCCGCCCCGCACGGTCGAGTCCGGGCCTTGTCGGGCCAGGCGACCGGTCCGGTTCAAGGGCGAGTGGGAGGAAGCGGAACGGTGCCCCCTCGCGGGGACGGGGTTCCGACCGGGGGAGATTGAACCTTCGGGCCCGGGACCGCAAGGTGCCGCGCCGAGATGGTGCGTGGAATCTCGGCCCGACCAAACCACCTCCCTTGAACCGAAAGCCGGACGGATTCAACCTGCAGGCGACCAAACCACCCGAATTCATTGCTCGGCTTTGCGAAGCCGAGATTAATGATGTCATGACGCACCGAGGCTAGGATATAGCGGACGGTGATGTTGATAATAGTGATAGTGGTTTTGATCCAAAATTTAGGAAAGTGAATAGAATTGGCAGTAAATAGAAAATTTTTGATTGGTTGGAATTTGGACGAGCAAAATTGATAGTGGGACCTCCCCGATGTGATGGGATGGCCAATCCACCATCCCTCACAGTGGGGGGCAAAGGAGCACTAGCTTATGGGGTTTATGGCAGTGTAAGCTCGCCGAGGGAGGGTTTGGATAATGTGTAGGGACCTAGAAGATGACCTTAGGTGACGTTAAGGTTAGTTAGTGACAAGGATACCTGTAGTGGGGACGCAGGTAGATTAGTGTGGATTATAATGATGAGGGAGCGCAATAGTTTAAAGGGAAGACGGAGGAGCGCGAGTTTTAGAAGGGAGTAGACAGAGCAGATGATGCAGTATGAATGGAAGTGCTGGTGAGCAGCTTCAAATGAGGAATCGGTGAGGCAAGCTCCGAGGTGTGTGTGAGTGTACAAGTGATGAATGAGAGAGCATTGCGGATGAGTGTCATGGTGAGTAGTGAGTGTTGTGGATCAGCGCGAATGCGCTTGGGGGAGTGAAGGGTGCAGGCGGCACCAAGTATGAGAGCACAGGTGTGCAAGTACAGGTGTGTGAAATATATGGAGCAGAGAATGAGTGGTGTGGAGAGAGTTGGAGTAAGTGGTACGGAGTGGTGTGCATGGTGCGAAGGTGTGGATGGGGGAAGAGTGGACCCCTTTCACGAGTACCCGGGGTGGGTAGTGTAAGTGTTAGGTAGAGGGTATAGGTAAATTGTGGTTGGATATTGGCATCTGTGGTGCGGGTGGAAGAATGGTATTTGGATGGGTGCATTAGTGTTGTGGAAATGGCTGGGCGTGTAGCCTGTTAGTGTGTGTAGTTGGTTTGGGCACTCCACCACTGTGAGGATGTCGGCCAGGTGAGGCCGCAGGTGGGCTCTGGGAGCCGGTAGTTGTGGATGGGGCCCGAGGATCCGGAGGACGGACCCGGGTAGCCCAGTGCCAGAGGGCACCGAGTGGGGTGACAGAGCCAGGAGGGGCCTTCCCAAATTAGATAGGTTAGGTAAGGAGCAGGTAAGCTCGGGTGGCAACTACAGTGGTGGAGGTGTGCAGGTGGGTAGACCTGCTGGGAGAGCTACACGTCACAGCCCAGAAATTGTGCAAGGGCACCGGGAGATGAATCGGGGGAGTGAGACCCCAAATTGAGAAGCACCACAGTTTGGTCAATGGGAATTGGTTTTTAGAACCCATAGAGTAAGTTGGCCAATGGATTGGCAGGGAAAGACCCCGGGTAGTGTAAAGTGTGTTAGTCATTTAGAGGATAGTTAGGATTGAAGTCTCCTCGCACCATCTACATGCACTCACCTGAGATGACGTACCTCCACACCATGCCATGTTTTGTTATTTTATTGTGCAGATGTTTGGAATGTGAGACGCATCATGACGTGGGTGTGACATTGTGATTGATGTTCCATCTCTTCCTCCTTATGAGGATTGATGACGAATTGGGTGATGGCAAATTTTGGTTAGAGGGATTGTGGTGACGAATTTGGTATTGAAGAAATATGGGGAGACGAGACATTAGCGACGAATTTGTAAATGTGTAGATTTTGTAAATATGGGGTAAGGGCAAGGGTAGTGTAGGTGACAGGGGGGGTGACGTACGGTAGGGACGAGCTTTCTCATTTCGCTCTCCGTACGCATTTCGCCTTGCATTGCCTTATTGATGTGTACCCTTGTGACCTTACCCCTCGCTCATTTGTCTTGTCCCCCTTTTGTCTCCCACATGACCTGTGCGCCATTGGGCGCCGAGGGGAGCGTGCGTGAGTCGGCCATTGTGCGCCCGGAACTCCCAGAACCAGCTGTCTGCATCGATGCACCACATTATGGACCACATGTCTGTGGCCGAGCCCCACTGATGGACCCCATGGGTTGGGGCATGGCCCCTCTGCTGGAACCGGCCATGAGGGCCCGAAATCTTGCTGGCGGACCTTGGCCACAGGGCACCGATGCCCCACAGGTGAACCACACTAGTCGGCCCTGTGGGCCATAAATAAATAAAAATGGACACGTTGGGTGCATTTCATTTTATGCTCAAATAGGCCGCCAGTAAGAAAATGAAAGGAAATGACAACATCTGGAAGAAAGTAAATAGCCAGCAGAGGGAGCCGAAGAGCAAGAGACCACCTGCAGGGTTAGGGGTTGTTGGTTTATTTTTATTGTTGAACATTGACGAACTATGATGACTGGGCACCGATTGGTGCCTGAGGGTGTATTGGTGCGTTTTGGGTGCTTTCATGGTGCATTGATGCAGAGCAGACTGTCTCCCCCCCAGAAAGAACAATCACAGGTCCTGGGTTAGTCTTGTAAATAAAGTAGCGTCAATTGTAAATAATGCTCCCTACCGGCTGTATGTTTAGTTTGAGGATGCTTTCCGCGATTCGGTTATCCTGTGGGTGTGTTTCTGTTAGGAGAAGGGTGCAATGTCGAAGGGGGACATATTTACTCATTTGTGAACATCTGTAAAACTGTCGCACTCAGGGTTGAGTTAATAGTAGAGGGAACTACATCTGAGTGCCACACTAAAGTAGGTAAAAATTTATCGGGTTGGGTCGCCCCGAGGTCGAGAAGGGTGCAGTGTTGCGGATATGGGATTTGCATCCATCCATATCCGCTTGTAAATATTCCCCTATTTCCTCAATACTTCCCAACTCTCCCCAATCCCCCATTCCCTAGTCCCATTTTCTGTAAACAACACTCTGTAGACCCGACCTCCCCCTATTTCCCCCATTAAATGTCGCACCCAGGTTCGCCGCATCTCATGTAAGACAACTATAGGACATCTTGCTAGTTATTCTTAGTCTATGTCAGTTAAGGATTCGTTTCCATTAATTCTGACCCTTCGTTGCACCAGAATGTGATTGTATGGCACCGTTAGGAAATTTAGGACCTCCCAATACCTCCCCGCAGCTCTTCCTCACAGTTCAGCAACAACAACAACAACAACAGCAACGAGTGAAGGGAGTGCGCGTCCTCAATCCGGCTTGGTTGGTAGGGGCGATGGGAGGGCACCAGGCCTTCCCAACGAGCCGCCATGGAACATGTGCTCGACGGGGTTACCAAACAGGGGCTCCCTGTCAGCTCCTCGTCAAGGGCGGAGCCCGGTAACCCCCGCACCCAATGGAAGCGGCGGACCGGCCCCAGTGGGGCGGAACCAACCAGCCGAGGGCGTGTCACTCCCCGCTGAGCATGCGCAGTGAGAGGGAGGTGACGCCAGAAGCGCGCTGAGCTTGGAGCAAGCAAGACCACCTCCGAGCGCTCTGAGACCTCCCTGCATCTTTTGGACCGTGCTTTATCCTGTCCCCGAGCCAAGGTGCACCTTGTGCTATCGACCTACCTGTCCCTTCCTGCCATCAATCCCTGTGTAAGTCTACCTTGTCCGTTTGTCCGTGGTTTGTCTGGGCTAAGATAAGACGGTATTTAAGTGCCCATCTCTTCTGTGTCTTTACCTCACTCTGCCTTGTAATCTACCCCCTTTTCTCCACCACTGTAATTATACTCTCCTCCGGAGGTCTTGAGAACTGTACCCCTTGCGTCGTTTCCTCTTTCCCAGTCGTCGTGTCCTTTCCATCATTGATTTAGCATAGCGCGATTTGGCCAACGTCTGGGTGAATCGGGTGAGTGTAAGGGAAGAAAAGGGGAGCAACTGTTCGGCCGCGGTAATACCACCGCTCGGTAAATAACATCCTAATCCGCCGTCCGTAACAATATATATATATAGATATGTATATATGTATATATATGTATATATATATATATATATATTTATATATATATATATATATAGTGTTGCGGATATGAGGACTGTATATTTTTTTGATTGTGTGTATTATTTATTATTGCTTGAGTCTGCGCCTCCTGCCTCCGGAGCTGTGTAAAGGTCAAAGGGCGTCCCATAATTAGTCCATAAAGCATCCACACCACAGCTAATCATAGAATACCCCTGTTCGATAGCTTATATCTTATTATGTGTTTTAGGGTAAGGCTGTGTCTCCCATTAATTGAAATACTCCATTGCACCAGTGAAAGAGATAGATTCCCTTCATTCCCACTCCCAAAACTTCCATTCCCCCTTTTCGTCAATTGCCATTCGCATTGCCAACTGCATCTTGGGCGGTTTTCTCTTCATCCGCCATTGACCACGAGGCAGGGTTGGGGAAGAAAGGCGGGTCCCCACCTCGTCATAGAGGGGAGGAGTGAGTCAGCCCCACTCAACCAACCACGAACAAGGGGTTGGACTTGGAGAGGGTGTGGAGAGAAACATTGAGGAGGTTCACGAAGGTTGAGGGGTGGGGCCTATATAACCCGCAGGCAGGGCGTTCCCAAGGCAGAAGAGAGATGAGCCTTTACCGAGAGACGAGAGGGAGTCCAAGGAGTTGAGTCCAACCAAGAAGTCCAGAGTTGAACTGCAGCTCGAGCCACCGCAACTGCATTTGCTGCAGCTGGAGCCACCGAAACTGCAGCCACAGCAGCGTGAGGCCTGGACGGCAGTTTGGAGCAGGGCCGCGGAGGAGTGGCGGCTGCCCAACGAGTCAATCGTGCTGAAGGACCAGTGGACCTCCCTATCCCGCCAGCCATCCATCTCCCGCCAGTCCTATCATCATTCCCCGAGTGAGTCTGTCCTTGTTTGTTCTGTCCCTGGGTTAATTAAGACTGTAGGTAAGCTAGCGTTGCACTGTGTATCTAATCTCGTCTGTAAATAAACGTGACTGCTTTCTTCCTACTTATATGTGTAAATAATAAATCCAATTCCTCTTCTGTACGTCTTCTTCCTCTTTGTATTCGGTCGCTTTAGAGTTTTCCCAATTGAATAGCGGTGGCGCGATCCGGCCAAAGTTTGGGGCAAATCGGGTATTAGTCGGGGAATAACTGTTCGGTCGCGGTTACACCACCGCTCGGTCAAAATAACATCTTTAACCGCGTCCGTAACAATTGGTGTCAGGAGTGGGATACGGACCCGAAGCGCGCTTAACGCGCTCAAAATTACAAGCAGTTGGAAATTGTTGTGTTGTTTTACAAAAACCCGAATTTTGAAATCGCGCCTTGGCTGGTCAAGGCGATCGGATGCCGGTGGGTGAGCTAGAGGAGGGGTTAGGAGTAACCCAGGATCAGAGGGACGAAGTAGAGGAGAACATTGGCAATGTGGTTGAGGGAGTATCAGACGCACAAAATGGCGTCCTCGAGCACGTGGGTGAAGCGGCACCAAATTTTGCCGCGCCCGCGACCGTAGCAGCGCCACCGGTGGATTTGAACCTTTTTTTTATACAAATGAAGGCCCTTATGGACAAGAATAGTGAGCGATTGGAAGGCCAAATGGGACAAATGGGGAACCGGATGGATGCTCAGAGTGAGCAAATGAAGGCTCAGAGTGAGCAATTGGGGGTAATGAGGGCTGATAGTGAGCGATTGGGGAGCGAAATGGGGAACCGGATGGAGGCTCAGAGTGAGCAAATGGGGGCAATGAGGGGTGAAATGGGGGGCAAAATGGGCGAAATGGGGGGCAAAATGGGAGAAATGGGGGAACGGCTAGAAGCTAAATTTGAGGGGTTAGACAACGGGATAAAAGAGGTAAAGAATGGGTTAACGGGGGTGGAAAATAGAATGGCTGCCCAGGAGAATCAGTTAGAGGGGGTGAAAAATGGGTTAATGGGGTTAGAAAATAGGATGGAAGACAAATTGCGGGAAATAGGGGAGCAATCCGCCCGGGAAATCGAACAGATGGGGAACCAGATGGAGGAGATGAAGGAGGAGATACGACGAGGTGTAAGTGAGGTCTCGGGGGTACGCGAGGAGGTAAAGCGAGGCGAAAAGCGTATGGAGAAAGAGGTGAGGAATAATACGGCGAGGTTACAGGGGGGCATAGAGGGTCTGACGAAGGGAGTAGAACAGCTGACAGTGGGACAAAAGGAACTAGTGGACCAAGTGGAAAAGAACACGGCAATAATCGGGGGGTTAAAAGTGACACAAAAAGACATTAAGAACGAATTGATAGCGACACAGAAGGAATGTCAGATGGTACGTGAGGGACTGACAATGAGGTTGGACGAGGTGACAGAGATAATGGAGACGAAGGACCGGCAGGTAAGGACGCACATAAGAGACGGTCACGGTAGCCTTAGAGGACGAAATTGAGGAGACGCACCGGGAAATAAAAGAGGTGAAGCAAAAATTAAAGTAGGTGTTAGAGGGGGTGAGTGAAATTAAGAAGAGACGGACAGAAACTAAAAGAGAAATCCAAGAGGAGGTGATGGAATTGGTACAAAGTCGGTGCTCAACTCATAATGGTGTGCTCACTAACCAAATAAAGAGTTTGCAGTTGGCGAAGGAGGTGAGGAGACGAGGTGCCAAGGTGAGTGGCGATATACGTGAAAATGCATATGATGTGAGGGGAGCTTTAGTCGGCTTGGGGATTGGTTTGGATCCGGGTGTTCGTGAAAGGCCGTTGGTGAAGTGTGCGACAGGTCTGGTGTGCGAAAGAGGAGGTGTGCGAGAATGTCCGACTCTGGGGTGTGTGAGGAATAAGTGCGCGCCGAGGAGTGAGTGTGCCGTCAAGAGTGAGTCGGTCGTAGCGCGTGTGCGAGGGGGCACATGGAAGCGCGGTGTGGTGAGTGTTACAGAGGATGTAACGAGAGAGTGTACACCTGTGGTGAGTGTTACGGCAGAAGTAACGGGAGAGTGTGCGCAAGAGTGTGCGCGAGAAAGGTGTGTAACGGACGGGTGCATGAGGAAAGAGTGCGCTGTCAAGAGTAAGGGAGAATGCACGCCTGTGGTGAGTGTTACAGAGGAAGTAACGGGAGAGTGTGCGCAAGAGTGTGTGCGAGAAAGGTGTGTAACGGACAGGTGCATGAGGAAAGAGTGCGCTGTCGAGAGTAAGGGTGAGTGCGCTTTCAAGAGTGGTGGTGAAAGTAGTGAGAGTGACACGGAGCGTGAGTTGGTTGTGACAGGTGAGCGAGGATGTACACCTGGAATGCGAGGATGCACACCTGGAATGGTAGAGCGTGTGTGGGAATGCACACTTGAGTTGGTCGTGAGGCACGTGGTTGGGTGTGCGAGTGAGAGCACACCTGTGATTGTCACAGAGGAGGTGACCGAGGAAGGGGCGCGAAGGGGTGTGTTGGTGAGGTGTGCGAGCGACGAATGTGTGCCAAGGTGTTCGGTGGTCAGGTGTGTGACCAAGTCTGTGAGCGAAAGAACGAATGCAATGACGAAGTATGCGGGGTGTACGGGTGGCGTTGGAACACCGGGCTCGGTGAGGGTGAAAGGGGTAGCGTATGCGTGTAGGCATGCAGGTGAGGCATCGACGGTAACCGGGTTAGCGGTTAGAACGACATTTAGCCGAGTCGGGCCCTCGGTGCGCGTCGGGCAGCTTCGCGTGCCGCGAGGACCAGCGGGGATCCGAGCCACGGCGGGTTCGAAAGGACCGCCGTATGTGATCCACGCTGGGCCGCGTTTCGAACGGCCGCGTCCGTGCTCCATTAGGCGGAGCGGGCATCCCGATAGGGAGGGTCGTCATGGCGACCCCCTTTTGTGGAGAAGTTCCGGCAGGTCGAGATCGGGCAATTGGATGGCTCCGCGCCGAGGTGGTGCGTGGGATCTCGGCACAGGTAAGCCCCCGTCCCTGCACCGAGTGCCGGACGCATCCAGCCGCCGGCGCCAAACAACCCGCATTCATTGCTCGGCATTACGAAGCCGAGCTTTCGAAGTGAATTGGCGCACCGAGAGGATCTAGTAAGTAGACGGGTGAGGAGGTTAGTGTTTTGGACCCAAAATTAGAAAAAGGCAAAATTTGATGATTGGCAAAGGATTGGCAGAGTGATGATTGGTAATGGTACGGTGATTGGCAGATGATTGGCAAATTTTTGATTGGCTGAAATTTGGTGAGCAAAATTGATAGTGGGACCTCCCCGATGTGGTGGGATGGGCAATCCACCATCCCTCACAGGGGGGGGGGGGGGGGCAAAGGAGCACTAGTTTATGGGGTTTATGGCAGTGTAAGCTCGCCGAGGGAGGGTTTGGATAATGTGTAGGGACCTAGAAGATGACATTAGGTAACGTTAAGGTTAGTTAGTGAAGGATACCTGTAGTGGGGACGCAGGTAGATTAGTGTGAATGATAATGACGTGGTATGTGCTTAGTTTAAAGGGAAGACGGGGAGCACTAAGTTAGCAGGGCAACAGGTAGTTCAGATGATGCCGTGTGAGTGTTGAAGGTGTATTCAAGTGTATTGAGCAGTGTGTGAGGAACAGGTGTGATTGAACAGGTGTGATTGCACAGGTGTGCAACTGAACAGGTGGATGGAGCAGTGTATGAGTAAGAGTGATAGTGATAGTGATGTGTATGGTGCTGACCAAATGGTCCAGGAAGAGGAGGAGGGTGCAGGTGGCACCAGGTGTGAGTGCACAGGTGTGCACCAACAGGTGTATGGAATACATGGAGTGTGGAATATATGGAGTATTGGAATGGATGGTTGTGGAGTGAGTAGAATGGAAGCTATGGAGTGGAGTGGATGGTGCGAAGGTGTGAATGGGGGAAGGATGGACCCCCATCACGAATACCCGGGGCGGGTAGTGTAAGTGTTAGGTAGAGGGTATAGGTAAATTGTGGTTGGATATTGGCATCTGTGGTGCGGGTGGAAGAATGGTATTTGGATGGGTGCATTAGTGTTGTGGAAATGGCTGGGCGTGTAGCCTGTTAGTGTGTGTAGTTGGTTTGGGCACTCCACCACTGTGAGGATGTCGGCCAGGTGAGGCCGCAGGTGGGCTCTGGGAGCCGGTAGTTGTGGATGGGGCCCGAGGATCCGGAGGACGGACCCGGGTAGCCCAGTGCCAGAGGGCACCAAGGGGTGACAGAGCCAGGAGGGGCCTTCCCCAGTTAGATAGGTTAGGGTGAGGAGCTAGGTAAGTTCGGGTGGCAACTACAGTGGTGGAGGTGTGCAGGTGGGTAGACCTGCTGGGAGAGCTACACGTCACAGCCCAGAAATTGTGCAAGGGCACCGGGAGATGAATCGGGGGAGTGAGACCCCAAATTGAGAAGCACCACAGTTTGGTCAATGGGAATTGGTTTTTAGAACCCATAGTGTAAGTTGGCCAATGGATTGGCAGGGAGAGACCCCGGGTAGTGTAAAGTGTGCTAATGTCATTTAGAGGATAGATAGGATGAAGGATCTCTTCGCACCATCTGCATCCACTCACCTGAGGTGACAGGTACCTCCACACCATGCCAGGTTGTTTTATTATTTTTATTGTGCAAATGTTTGGATTGTGAGACGCATCATGACGTGGGTGTGACATTGTGCTTGATGTTCCATCTCTCCCTCCTTATGAGGATTGATGATGAATTGATGATGGCAAATTTTGGATAGAGGGATTGTGGTGACGAATTTGGAATAGGGAAATATGGGGAAGACGTGACAGTAGCGACGGATTGGTAAATGTGTAGATTTTTGTACATATGGGGTAAGGGCAAGGGTAGTGTAGGTGACAGGGGGGTGACGTACGGTAGGGACGAGCTTTCTCACTTCGCCCTCCGTACGCATTTCGCCTTGCATTGCCTTATTGATGTGTACCCTTGTGACCTTACCCCTCGCTCATTTGTCTCTTTTGTCTCCCACATGACCTGTGCGCCATTGGGCGCCGAGGGGAGCGTGCGTGAGTCCTCCATTGTGCGCCCGGAATTCCCAGAACCAGCTGTCTGCATCGATGCACCACATTATGGACCACATGTCGGTGGCCGAGCACCACTTATGGACCCCATGGGTTGGGGCATGGCCCCTCTGCTGGAACCGGCCATGAGGGCCCGAAATCTTGCTGGCGGACCTTGGCCACAGGGCACCGATGCCCCACAGGTGAACCACACGTAGTCGGCCCTGTGGGCCATAAATAAAGAAAATAAAATGGACACGTTGGGCACACTTTATTGCAAATAGGCCGCCAGTAAGAAAATGAAAGGAAATGACAACATCTGGAAGAAAGTAAATAGCCAGCAAAGGGAGCCGAAGAGCAAGAGACCACCTGCAGGGTTAGGGGTTGTTGATTTATTTTTATTATTGAACATGCATTGAACACTGATGAACTGTGGTGACTGCACCGATTGGTGCTTGGGGGTGTATTGGTGCATTTTTGGGTGCTTTCATGGTGCATTGATGCAGAGCAGACTGTCTCCCCCCCAGAAAGAACAATTACAGGTCCTGGGTTAGTTTTGTAAATAAAAGTAGAGTCATTGTAAATAATGCTCCCCACCGTCAGTGTGTAGTTTGAAGACCATTCCGCAATTCGGTTAACTGTGGGCGTAAGTCTGTTAGGCAGAGTGCAATGGAGCAGCGGGACACATTTATTTATGTTTTAAAACTGTCGCACTCAGGGTCAGGTTAAAAGTAGAGGGAACTACACCTACGTGTCACACTAAATAAAAGTTGTAGGCCCGGGTCGTGCCTAAGAGGAGGAGGGTGCAGTGTTGCGGATATGAGGACTGTATATTTTTTTGATTGTGTGTATTATTATTATTGCTTGAGTCTGCGCCTCCTGCCTCCGGAGCTGTGTAAAGGTCAAAGGGCGTCCCATAATTAGTCCATAAAGCATCCACACCACAGCTAATCATAGAATACCCCTGTTCGATAGCTTATATCTTATTATGTGTTTTAGGGTAAGGCTGTGTCTCCCATTAATTGAAATACTCCATTGCACCAGTGAAAGAGATAGATTCCCTTCATTCCCACTCCCAAAACTTCCATTCCCCCTTTTCGTCAATTGCCATTCGCATTGCCAACTGCATCTTGGGCGGTTTTCTCTTCATCCGCCATTGACCACGAGGCAGGGTTGGGGAAGAAAGGCGGGTCCCCACCTCGTCATAGAGGGGAGGAGTGAGTCAGCCCCACTCAACCAACCATGAACAAGGGGTTGGACTTGGAGAGGGTGTGGAGAGAAACATCGAGGAGGTTCGCGAAGGTTGAGGGGTGGGGCCTATATAACCCGCAGGCAGGGCGTTCCCAAGGCAGAAGAGAGATGAGCCTTTACCGAGAGACGAGAGGGAGTCCAAGGAGTTGAGTCCAACCAAGAAGTCCAGAGTTGAACTGCAGCTCGAGCCACCGCAACTGCATTTGCTGCAGCTGGAGCCACCGAAACTGCAGCCACAGCAGCGTGAGGCCTGGACGGCAGTTTGGAGCAGGGCCGCGGAGGAGTGGCGGCTGCCCAACGAGTCAATCGTGCTGAAGGACCAGTGGACCTCCCTATCCCACCAGCCATCCATCTCCCGCCAGTCCTATCATCATTCCCCGAGTGAGTCTGTCCTTGTTTGTTCTGTCCCTGGGTTAATTAAGACTGTAGGTAAGCTAGCGTTGCACTGTGTATCTAATCTCGTCTGTAAATAAACGTGACTGCTTTCTTCCTACTTATATGTGTAAATAATAAATCCAATTCCTCTTCTGTACGTCTTCTTCCTCTTTGTATTCGGTCGCTTTAGAGTTTTCCCGATTGAATAGCGGTGGCGCGATCCGGCCAAAGTTTGGGGCAAATCGGGTATTAGTCGGGGAATAACTGTTCGGTCGCGGTTACACCACCGCTCGGTCAAAATAACATCTTTAACCGCGTCCGTAACAATATATATATATATATATATATACACATACTGTATATATATATATATATATATATATATATATATATACACATATATATATATATATATATATATATATATACACATATATATATATATATATATATACACATATATATATATATTGTTGCGAATATGGAATTTGACCTCCATATCCGCTTGTAAATATTCCCCTATCTTCTCCGATACTCCCCAACTCTCCCCTTACCCCATTCCCTAGTCCCATTGTCTGTAAACAACACCCATTAGAGCCGATCTTCCCCTTCATTCCCCCATTAAATGTCGTGCCCAGGTCCCCCGCACCACACGTAGACAATTATAGGACATCTTGCTAGTTATTCTTAATCTATGTCAGTTAAGGACTTGTTTCCATTAATTATGACTCTTCGTTGCACCAGAATGTGATGATATGGCACCAGTAGGAGTTTAGGACCTTCCCATACCTCCCCGCATCTCTTCCCATCATCTCAAGCTCCAACAACAACCACAACAACAGCGGCTTTGCGTCCTCACTCCGGCTCGGTTGGCCGCCATTGAACATGTGCTCGACGGGGTTACCCAGAAGGGGGCTCCCTGTCGGCCCCTCGTCAAGGGCGGAGCCGGTAACCCCCGCACCCAATGAGAAGCCATGGGCCGATGCCATATGGGGCGGAGCTAACGAGCGAGGGCGTGACTCCCCGCCGGATATACGCGGCCCCGCGCCGGACGTGACGCCAGATGCGCCCCGAGCTTGGAAGGAAAAGACGCCACCCTCCCGAGCGCTGAGCGACCTCCCCAGCTTGAGACCAAAGTCGCGACCCACAAGCGCTGTGATACCTTCACGCATCTCTGGACACCACCGTACGTGATCCTGCCCTGAGCACAGGTGCACCTGGAGCGATCGCTACCCGCTTTCCTGGCCATCAAACCCCGTGTGAGTGAGCCTTGTCCCGCGTTTACCTGTCGTCTGTCCGGGGATAATATAAGTGTGTTTAAGTGCCCACCTTCCTATGTTTCCCTCTTGTCCCTGTAATCTAAACCTTCCGCAATTGTAATAACAACCTTTGAGAACCGTATCCCTGGTGTCGTATTGTGTGATTATAACCCAGCCGGGTGTCTTCTCTTTCCTATTGAGCCAGCGTAGCGCGATTAGTCAACATTCGGGCACAATCGGGTAACTTGTACGGATACGGCGGCCATCCCGCTCGGCCCACCATACCATCAAAGTCGTATCTGTAACAATTGGTGTCGAGGAGTGGAATTCGAACCCGGGACTAAATTAGTTAGGCCCAAATTTTGGGAGGGAAAATCGATTCGGAGCGCGTTTCCCGCGCGAAATTATAACGGCGAAATTTCAATTTGTTTTACGAAAATAAAAAAAAATAAAAACCGAGTTTTGAAAGTCGCGCTATGGCGGATCAAGACGGCTGGGGTCCGGTAGGGGAGAGTGAGGCAGGGTCGGTCCAGGACCAAATTGAGGGACGTGAGGAGAGCGAAGCAGCGAGGGTAGCAGACGCGCAAAATGGCGCCTCGCTGGTCACCGCGCCCGTGACCGTGGCAGCGCCCCTGGTGGATCCGAACCTTTTTATGTTGCAAATGAGGGCCCTTATGGAACGAATAGAGGGCCAAATGGGGGTAATGGGGAACCGGATGGATGCTCAGGGTGAGCGATTGGAGGGCCAAATGGGGGTAATGGGAAACCAAATGGGGGTAATGAGGGACGAAGCGAGGGGTACCGGTGAGAAGTTAGACAATAATTTTGAGGAGTTAGACAAGAAAATTGGGAAGTTAGACAATAATTTTGAGGGGTTAGACAACGGGATAAAAGAGGTGAGAAATGGGTTAATGGGGGTAGAAAACAGAATGGCCGCTCAAGAGAATCAAATGGAAGGGATGCAAAAAGGGTTAGAGGGGTTAGAAAACAGTATGGAAGGCAAATTGAGGGACATGAGGGACCAAGCGGAAAGGGAAGTTAAACAAATGGAGCAGCAGATAGAGGGGGTCAGAATGGGGGTAGAAACCAAACTGGATGCTCACAGGGAGGAAATGGAGCAGATGAGGGTGGCATCTGGGCAGGAGATGCAAGTGATGGGAGAGGAGATCAGAGGAGGAGTGAGTGAGGAGGTCGGAGGAGTGCGCGAGGAGGTGAGGCACTGTAAGGAGCGCATGGAGAAAGAGGTGAGAAAGGGGACTGTAAAATTGCAAGGTGGTATAGAGGAGTTGACGCTGGGAGTAGAACAACTGACAGTGGGACAAAAGGAGCTGGGGGACCAGGTAAAGAAGAACACAGCGGTAATAGAGGGTTTAAAATCGACACAGAAGGAGATGAAAAAGGACGTAGGGGTAATTAAAAAAGAGTGCCAGACGGTACATGAGGACCTGACGAGGAAAATGGACAAGGTGGTAGAGGTAATGGAGGTTAAAGAGCGGGAGGTGCGGGAGCACATAGAAAAAAATAAAGTGGAGTTAGAGGAAGAACTTAAAGGGGCGCACGAAGAGATGAAGGAGATGAAGCAAAAATTAGAAGAAGTGGAAGAAGGGGTGAGCGAAATTAAAAAGCGACGGAGAGGGGATAACAAAGAGATAAAAGAGGAGATAAAAGAATTGGTCCAAAGTCTGTGTTTGGATCGTGATGTGCTCGTTAACCGGATGAGGGATTCGCAGGTGATGGAGGAGAAGCGAAGAGGAAGAGGACCCGGTGTAAGTGGTGACCAATATGGTCGTGCGTATGATGCGCCAGGTGATTTAAGAGGCTTGGGGTTCGAGATGGACCCGGGTGTTCGTGAGAGGCCACTGGTGAAGTGTGCGACAGGTCTGGTGTGCGAAAAAGGAGGTGTGCAAGAAAGTCCGACTCTGGGGTGTGTGAGGAAAAAGTGCGTGCCAAGGAGTAGTGAGGGTGCTGGCGAGAGTGAGTCGGTCGTAGCGCGTGTGCGAGGGAGCGCATGGAAGCGCGGTGTGGTAAGTGTTACAGAGGGTGTAACGGGAGAGTGTGCGCGAGAAAGGTGTGTGACGGACAGGTGCATGAGGAAAGAGTGCGCTGTCAGAAGTAAGGAAGAGTGTCCACCTGTGGTGAGTGTTACAGAGGGTGTAATGGGAGAGTGTGCGCGAGAAAGGTGTGTGACGGACAGGTGCATGAGGAAAGAGTGCGCTGTCAGAAGTAAGGAAGAGTGTCCACCTGTGGTGAGTGTTACAGAGGGTGTGACGGGAGAGTGTGCGCAGGAGTGTGCGCGAGAAAGGTGTGTGACGGACAGGTGCATGAGGAAAGAGTGCGCTGTCAGAAGTAAGGAAGAGTGTCCACCTGTGGTGAGTGTTACAGAGGGTGTAACGGGAGAGTGTGCGCGAGA
Organism: Myxine glutinosa; assembly: GCF_964187855.1. Taxonomy (NCBI): domain Eukaryota; kingdom Metazoa; phylum Chordata; class Myxini; order Myxiniformes; family Myxinidae; genus Myxine; species Myxine glutinosa. The sequence continues at coordinate 68,215,134 of NC_136269.1, read as the reverse complement.
AAGGTGTGTGACGGACAGGTGCATGGGGAAAGAGTGTGCTGTCAAGAGTAAGGGTGAGTGCGTTGTCAAGAATGGAGGTGAGAGTAGTGAGAGTGACAAGGAGAGTGAGTTAGTTGTGACAGGTGAGCGAGGATGTACACCTGGGATGGAAGGATGCACACCTGGAATGGTAGAGCGTGAGTGGGAATGCACGCTGGAATTAGTGGTGAGGCACGTGGTTGGGTGTGCGAATGAGAGCACACCTGTGATTGTCACAGAGGAGGTGACCGAGGAGGGGGCGCGAAGAGGTGTTTTGGTGAGGTGTGCGACCAACGAATGTGTGCCAAAGTGTTCGGTGGTCAGGTGTGTGACCAAGGCTGTGAGTGGAATGGGTGTACCTGGGTGTGTAAGGAAAGGTACGAGGAGCATGGGCACGGCTGGATGTGTGAGCAAGGAACGGGCTGCGGGGTGTAAGCATGCAGGTGAAGCATCGACGTTACACGGGTTAGAGGTTAGAGCGACTTTTAGCCGAAGCGGGCCCTCGGTGCGTGCCGGGCCTCGCTTTGAACGGCCGCGTCCAGGCTCCACTAGGCGGAGCTGGCAGCCCGATAGCAAGGGTCGTCATGGCGACCACTTTTTGGTGAGACGTGCCGGCAGGTCGAGAGCGGGGCATTGGATGGCTCCGTGCCGAGGTGGTGCGTGGGATCTCGGCCCGGGTAAGCCCCCGTCCCTGCCCCGAATGCCGGACGCATCCAGCCGCCGGCACAAAACAACCAGCATCCATTGCTTGGCTTTACGAAGCCGGGCTTTGGACAGGGATTGGCGCACCGAGAGGTATTAGTGAGTAGACTGGGTGATGAGGTTAGTGTTTTGGACCCAAAATTAGAGAAAAGCAAAATTTGATGATTGGCAAGGGATTGGCAGTAGTGATTGGCAGATGATGGGCAGTGATTGGCAAATTTTTAATTTGTTGAAATTTGATGTGCAAAATTGGTAGTGAGAGACCCCCGATGTGGGGGGATGGCAAATCCACCATCCTTCCCATATAGGGGGGGCAAAGGAGCAATAGTTTATGGGGTGTATGGCAGTGAAAACTAGCCCGGGTGGGTTAGGATATGGTGTGTAGGGATCTAGCGAAGATGACATTAGGTAACGTTAAGTTTAGTTAGTGACTGATACCTGTAGTGGGGACGCAGGTAGATTAGTATGGATGATAATGACGTGGGAGCGCAATAGTTTAAAGGGACGACTGGGAAGCGCAAGTTTCAGAAGGGAGTAGTTAGCTGAGATGATGCCGTGTGAGTGACAATTGAACAGGTGTGATTGCACAGGTGTGCAACTGGACAGGTGTGATTGCACAGGTGTGCAACTGGACAGGTGTGTGGAGCAGTGTATGAGTAGTGAGTGAGTGGATCAGCGCGAATGCGCTTGGGGAGAGAAGGGTGCAGGTGGCACCAGGTGTGAGAGCACAGGTGTGCAGGTACAGGTGTGTGGAGAGAGTTGGAGTGAGTGGTACGGAGTGGTGTGCATGGTGCGAAGGTGTGGATGGGGGAAGAGTAGACCCCTTTCACGAGTACCCGGGGCGGGTAGTGTAAGTGTT
>NC_136269.1:68203555-68208555 GCF_964187855.1 Myxine glutinosa | reverse complement strand
ATTAACAGTGGTTCACCTTTATGGCATAGGTGCCACGTTGACCCATAGGTCCTTCCACGGGTGGTGCTTTGCCGCAAAAGAGCTGTGGTCCATTGTGGGTGGCCACAAACATTGCGGTCCATATGGTGTATCGATCCAGGCAGCCAACAGCGAAAGTGCAGGCCCACAACTGCGTAGCCAGCACCTCTCTCTCCTCTCTCTCTACCCCAAAGCCAGATCCTCGGAGGTGGGAGACAAAAGAAGAAACAAGTGAGTAAGGTGGTAAGGGCGCAAAAGTGCACGCAATGTAAGGTGATGCACACTGGGGGCACATGGGAACCAGGTGAGACAGGTACGTTCCTATCGTACGCCCCCCCCCCCACCAGGTAACCTACATGGCCCCTCCCTTACCCCTTACTGTATCCACAAAACACAACACTACCCATAAACATCTACTTTACAAATCAACAAACATCCCTACTGTCTTCCCCGTTCCTCCCATAAACCAAATTCGTCTTCTCTCCCTCCTAACCAATCAAATTTGCCATTTTCAACTCTCGTCAAAATTTGCCATCTCCAACTCAACATCATAATTTGCCATTACCAATTCATCATCAGTCCCTCCTAGGGAGGGAGAGATGGAATCACCCCAATGTCTCATCCACGTCGTGATGCGTCTCACAAATCCACACAGCGATTCATCTCCTGCAACAAAACAAAGAAAACACAGGTGTGGAGTCATCATCATCACCACAGGTAAGTGGCTGCGTATGGTGCGACAGGTTCTTCAATCCTAACTATTTCCTAAATGACTTTAACAACTTTACACTACCCGGGGTCTTTCTCCGGCCAAACCATTGGCCCTCTTACTCTATGGGTTCTAAAAACCAATTCCCATTGGCCAAACTGTGGTGCTCTTCAATTTGGGGTCTCACTCCCCCGATTCCTCTCCCGGTGCCCTCGTACAATTTCTGGGCTGCGACGTGTACCTCTCCCAGTGGGTCTACCCACCTGCACACCTCCACCGCTGCAGTTGCCTCCGAGCTTACCTGCTCCTTACCCTAACCTAACTAACTGGGGCAGGCCCTCTGGCACTCTCCCCACTCGGTGCCCTCTCTGGCACTGGGCTACCCGGGTCCGTCCTCCGGATCCTCGGGCCCCATCCACAACTCTACCGGCTCCCAGAGCCCACCTGCGGCCTCACCTGGCCGACATCCTCACAGTGGTGGAGTGCCCAACCAACTACACACACTAACAGGCTACACGCCCAGCCATTTCCACAACACTAATGCACCCATCCACAACACCATTCTGCAACCGCACCACAAATGCCAATATCCAACCACAATTTACCTGTACCCTCTACCTAACACTTACACTACCCGCCCCGGGTACTCGTGAAAGGGGTCCACTCTTCCCCCATCCACACCTTCGCACCACGCACACCACTCCATACCACTTACTCCAACTCTCTCCACACACCTGTACTTGCACCCTGTGCTCTCACACCTGGTGCCACCTGCACCCTTCTCTCCCCAAGCGCATTCGCGCTGATCCACACACTCACTACTCATACACGGCTCCACACACCTGTCCAGTTGCACACCTGTGCAATCACACCTGTTCAATTCTCACACACACGGCATCATCTCAGCTAACTACTCCCTTCTGAAACTTGCGCTTCCCAGTCGTCCCTTTAACTATTGCGCTCCCTCGTCATTATAATCCACACTAATCTACCTGCGTCCCCACTACAGGTATCAGTCACTAACTAATCTTAACGTCACCTAATGTCATCTTCGCTAGATCCCTACACACCATATCCTAACCCACCCGGGCTAGTTTTCACTGCCATACACCCCATAAACTATTGCTCCTTTGCCCCCCCATATGGGAAGGATGGTGGATTTGCCATCCCCCCACATCGGGGGTCTCTCACTACCAATTTTGCACATCAAATTTCAACAAATTAAAAATTTGCCAATCACTGCCCATCATCTGCCAATCACTACTGCCAATCCCTTGCCAATCATCAAATTTTGCTTTTCTCTAATTTTGGGTCCAAAACACTAACCTCATCACCCAGTCTACTCACTAATACCTCTCGGTGCGCCAATCCCTGTCCAAAGCCCGGCTTCGTAAAGCCAAGCAATGGATGCTGGTTGTTTTGTGCCAGCGGCTGGATGCGTCCGGCACTCGGTGCAGGGGCGGGGGCTTACCCGGGCCGAGATCCCACGCATCACCTCGGCGTGGAGCCATCCAATGTCCCGATCTCGACCTGCCGGCACGTCTCAACAAAACGTGGTCGCCATGACGACCCTTCCTATCCAGCCGCCCGCTCCGCCTAGTGGAGCACGGACGCGGCCGTTCAAAGCGAGGCCCGGCACGCACCGAGGGCCCGATTCGGCTATAAGTCGTTCTACACTCTACCCTGTCTAACGTCGATGCTTCACCTGGACGCTTACACCCCGCAGCCCGTTCCTTGCTCACACATCCAGCTGTGCCCATGCTCCTCGTACCCTTCCTTACACACCCAGGTACACCCATTCCACTCACAGCCTTGGACACACACCTGACCACCGAACACTTTGGCACACATTCGTTGCTCGCACACCTCACCAATACACCTCTTCGCGCCCCCTCCTCGGTCACCTCCTCTGTGACAATCACAGGTGTGCTCTCATTCGCACACCCAACCACGTGCCTCACCACCAACTCCAGCGTGCATTCCCACTCACGCTCTACCATTCCAGGTGTGCATCCTTCCATCCCAGGTGTACATCCTCGCTCACCTGTCACAACTAACTCACGCTCCATGTCACTCTCACTACTTTCACCTCCACTCGTGACAACGCACTCACCCTTACTCTTGACAGCACACTCTTTCCCCATGCACCTGTCCGTCACACACCTTTCTCGCGCACACTCTCCCGTTACACCCTCTGTAACACTCACCACAGGTGGACACTCTTCCTTACTTCTGACAGCGCACTCTTTCCTCATGCACCTGTCGGTCACACCCCTTTCTCGCGCACACTCTCCCGTTACACCCTCTGTAACACTCACCACAGGTGGACACTCTTCCTTACTTCTGACAGCGCACTCTTTCCTCATGCACCTGTCGGTCACACCCCTTTCTCGCGCACACTCTCCCGTTACACCCTCTGTAACACTCACCACAGGTGGACACTCTTCCTTACTTCTGACAGCGCACTCCTTCCTCATGCACCTGTCCGTCACACACCTTTCTCGCGCACACTCCTGCGCACACTCTCCCGTCACACCCTCTGTAACACTTACCACACCGCGCTTCCATGTGCTCCCTCGCACACGCGCTACGACCGACTCACTCTCGCCAGCACCCTCACTACTCCTTGGCACGCACTTTTTCCTCACACACCCCAGAATCGGACTTTCTCGCACACCTCCTCTTTCGCACACCAGACCTGTCGCACACTTCACCAACGGCCTCTCACGAACACCCGGGTCCATCTCGACCCCCAAGCTCCTTAAATCCCCTGGCGCATCATACGCGCGACCATATTGGTCACCACTTACACCGGGTCCTCTTCCTCTTCGCTTCTCCTCCATCACCTGCGAATCCCTCATCCGGTTAATGAGCACATCATCACGATCCAAACACAGACTTTGGACCAATTCTTTTATCTCCTCTTTTATCTCTTTCTTATCCCCTCTCCGTCGCTTCTTAATTTCGCTCATCCCTTCTTCCACTTCTTCTAATTTGTGCTTCACCTCTTTTATTCCCCGGTACGTCTCCTCAAGCTCATCCTCTAAGGCTACCTTGACCGTTTCCAGGTGCGTCCTCACCTGCCGGTCCTTCGTCTCCATTACCTCTATCACCTCGTCCAACCTCGTTGTCAGTCCCTCACGTACCATCTGACATTCCCTCTTCGTCGCTACCAAGTCATCTTTGAGTTCTTTCTGTGTCGCCTTTAAACCTCCTAATACCGCAGTGTTCCTTTGAACCTGCTCCACTAACTCCGTCTGTCCCACCGTCAGCTGCTCCACCTCTTGCGTCAGGTCCTCTATGCCCCCTTGTAACTTTACAGTCGCCTTTCTCACCTCCTTTTCCATGTGCTCCTCACAGTGCCTCACCTCCTCGCGCACTCCTCCGACCTCCTCACTCACTCCTCTTCTGATCTCCTCTCCCATCACTTGCATCTCCTGCCCAGATGCCACCCTCATCTGCTCCATTTCCTCCCTGTGAGCATCCAGTTTGGTTTCTACCCCCATTCTGACCCCCTCTATCTGCTGCTCCATTTGTTTAACTTCCCTTTCCGCTTGGTCCCTCATGTCCCTCAATTTGCCTTCCATACTGTTTTCTAACCCCTCTAACCCATTTTTTACTCCCTTTTATCCCGTTGTCTAACCCCTCAAAATTATTGTCTATCTTCCCAAATTTCTTGTCTAACTCCTCAAAATTATTGTCTAACCCCTCACTGGTACCCCTCGCTTCGTCCCTCATTACCCCCATTTGCTCACTCTGAGCCCTCGCTTCGTCCTCATTACCCCCAATTGCTCACTCTGAGCATCCATCCGGTTCCCCATTTGTTCCCTATCAGCCCTCATTCCCATCATTATTCTGCTTTCCATTTCTTCATTATTCTTGTCCATAAGGGCCTTCATTTGCATAAAAAACAAATTCCAATCCACCGGGGGCGCTGCCACGGTCGCTGGCGCGGTGATCAGCGAGGCGCCATTTTGCGCGCCCGCTTCTTCGTGTGCGTGACGGCGCTATTTTGCGAACCTGCCGCCCTCACTGCTTCGCTCTTCCTCCTGTCCCTCATTTTGGTCCTGGATCGACCCTGCTTCACTCTCCCCTACCGGACCCCAGCTGTCTTGATCCGCCATAGCGCGACTTGCAAAATTCGAGTTTCGTAAAACAAATACAAATTTCGGCCGCTCCAAATTTTGACCAAATTTTTTTTTTTCCTCTATTCGTTTTTTTTTTTCAAAATTTGGTCGGGCCTCGAATCTCACTCCCGACACCAATTGTTACA
>NC_136269.1:68136055-68196055 GCF_964187855.1 Myxine glutinosa | reverse complement strand
CGAGAACGTCCGACCATGGGGTGAGTGAGGAAAAAGTGCGCGCCGACCAGTGAGTGTGCTGTCGAGAGTGAGTCGGTAGTAGCGTGGGTGCGAGGGAGCACATGGAAGCGCGGTGTGGTGAGTGTTACGGAGGAAGTAACGAAAGTGTGCGCAAGAGGATGCGCGAGAAAGGTGTGTAACGGACAGGTGCATGGGTAAAGAGTGCGCTGTCAAGAGTGAAGGAGAATGCACGCCTGTGGTGAGAGTTACAGAGGATGTAACGGGAGAGTGTGCGCAAGAGTGTGCGTGAGAAAGGTGTGTAACGGACGGGTGCATGAGGAAAGAGTGTGCTGTCGAGAGTAAGGGTGAGTGCGCTGTCAAGAATGGAGGTGAGAGTAGTGAGAGTGACACGGAGCGTGAGTTGGTTGTGACAGGTGAGCGAGGATGTACACCTGGAATGGAAGGATGCACACCTGGAATGGTAGAGCGTGTGTGGGAATGCACACTTGAGTTGGTCGTGAGGCACGTGGTTGGGTGTGCGAGTGAGAACACACCTGTGATTGTCACAGAAGAGGTGACCGAGGAAGGGGCGCGAAGAGGTGTGCTGGTGAGGTGTGCGAGCGACGAATGTGTGCCAAGGTGTTCGGTGGTCAGGTGTGTGACCAAGTCGGTGAGTGGAATGAGTGTACCTGGGTGTGTAAGAGAAGGTACGACGAGGAGCATGGAAACAGCTGGAGGTATGAGCAAGAAAGGGGTAGCGTATGCATGTAAGCATGCAGGTGAGGCATCGACGGTAACCGGGTTAGCGGTTAGAGCGACTTTTAGCCGAATCAGGCCCTCGGTGCGTGCCGGGCTTCGCGTGCCGCGAGAACCAGCAGGGATCCGAGCCACGGCGGGTTCGAAAGGACCGCCGTACGCGATCCACGCTGGGCCTCGCTTGGAACGGCCGCGTCCGGGCTCCACTAGGCGGAGTGGGCAGCTCGATAGGAAGGGTCGTCATGGCGACCACTTTTTATTGAGACGTGCCGGCAGGTCGAGATCGGGACATTGGATGGCTCCACGCCGAGGTAGTGCGTGGGATCTCGGCCCGGGTAAGCCCCCGTCCCTGCACCGAGTGCCGGACGCATCCAGCCGCCGGCACCAAAGAACCCGCGTTCATTGCTCGGCTGTACGAAGCCGAGCTTTAGAAGGGAATTGGCACACCGAGAGGCTCTAATAAGTAGACGGGTGATGAGGATAGTGTTTTGGCCACAAAATTAGAAAAAGGCGAAATTTGATGATTGGTACGATGATTGGCAGAATTTTTGATTGGTTGGATTTAGGTGTGCGAAATTGATAGTAGGACCTCCCCGATGTGGGGGGATGGCAAATCCACCATCCCTCACAGGGATGGGGCAAATGCGCTATAGTTTATGGGGTTGATGGCAGTGAAAACTAGCCCGGGTGGGTTAGGATATCGTGTGTAGGGATCTAGCGAAGATGACATTAGGTAACGTTAAGGTTAGTTAGTGACAATGATACCTGTAGTGGGGACGCAGGTAGATTAGTATGGATGATAATGACGTGGGAGCGCAATAGTTTAAAGGGACGACTGGGAAGCGCAAGTTTCAGAGGGGAGTAGTTAGCTGAGATGATGCCGTGTGTTTGAAGATTGAACAGGTGTGATTGAACAGGTGTGATTGCACAGGTGTGCAACTGAAAAGGTGTGTGGAGCAGTGTATGAGTGAGTGAAGGTGATTGTGTATTGTGCTGACCCAATGGTCCAGGAAGAGGAGGAGGGTGCAGGTGGCACCAGGTGATTGCACAGGTGTGCAACAACAGGTGTATATGGCTGTGTGGAATAAATGGTAGTGTGGAATAAATGGAGTATTGGAATGGATGGTCGTGGAGTGAGTATGGTGGAAATGGTGGGGTGGAGTGGATGGTGCGAAGGTGTGAATGGGGGAAGAGTGGACCCCCATCACGGATACCCGGGGCGGGTAGTGTAAGTGTTAGGTAGAGGGTATAGGTAAATTGTGGTTGGATATTGGCATCTGTGGTGCGGGTGAAAGAATGGTCTTTGGATGGGTGCATTAGTGTTGTGGAAATGGCTGGGCGTGTAGCCTGTTAGTGTGTGTAGTTGGTTGGGCACTCCACCACTGTGAGGATGTCGGCCAGGTGAGGCCGCAGGTGGGCTCTGGGAGCCGGTAGTAGTTGTTGTGGATGGGGCCCGAGGATCCGGAGGACGGACCCGGATAGCCCAGTGCCAGAGGGCACCGAGTGGGGTGACAGAGCCAGGAGGGGCTTTCCCCAGTTAGTTAGGTTAGGGTGAGGAGCTAGGTAAGCTCGGGTGGCAACTGCAGTGGTGGAGGTGTGCAGGTGGGTAGACCTGCTGGGAGAGCTACACGTCGCAGCCCAGAAATTGTGCGAGGGCACCGGGAGATGAATCGGGGGAGTGAGACCCCAAATTGAGAAGCACCACAGTTTGGTCAATGGGAATTGGTTTTTAGAACCCATAGTGTAAGTTGGCCAATGGATTGGCGGGGAAAGACCCCGGGTAGTGTAAAGTGTGTTAAAATCATTTAGAGGATAGTTAGGATGAAGGATCTCCTCGCACCATCTGCATCCACTCACCTGAGGTGACAGGTACTCCACACCATGCCATGTTTTGATTATTTTTTATGATGCAAATGTTTGGATTGTGAGACGCATCATGACGTGGGTGTGACATTGTGCATAATTCCATCTCTCCCTCCTTATGAGGATTGATGATGAATTTGGTGATGGCAAATTTTGAAGTAGAGGGATTGTGGAGACGAATTTGGTATAGGAGAAATATGGGGAAGACGTGACAGTAGTGACGAATTTGTAAATGGGTAGATTTTGTAAATATGGGGTAAGGGCAAGGGTAGTGTAGGTGACAGGGGGGTGACGTACGGTAGGGACGAGCTTTCTCACTTCGCCCTCCGTACGCATTTCGCCTTGCATTGCCTTATTGATGTGTACCCTTGTGACCTTACCCCTCGCTCAATTGTCTCTTTTGTCTCCCACATGACCTGTGCGCCATTGGGTGCCGAGGGGAGCGTGCGTGAGTCCTCCATTGTGCGCCCGGAATTCCCAGAACCAGCTGTCTGCATCGATGCACCACATTATGGACCACATGTCTGTGGCCAAGCACCACTTATGGACCCCATGGGTTGGGGCATGGCCCCTCTGCTGGAACCGGCCATGAGGGCCCGACATCTTGCTGGCGGACCTTGGCCACAGGGCACTGATGCCCCACAGGTGAACCACACGTAGTCGGCCCTGTGGGCCATAAATAAAATAAATAAAAATGGACACATTGGGTGCAAGTTTTAATACAAATAGGCCGCCAGTAAGCAAAGCAAAAGAATGACAACATCTGGAAGACCAAATAATAATAACCAGCAGAGGGAGCCGAAGAGCAAGAGATCACCTGCAGGGTTAGGGGTTGTTGATTTTATTTTTATTGAACATGCATTGAACACTGATGAACAATGGTGACTGCACCGATTGGTGCTTGGGTGTGTATTGGTGCGTTTTTAGGTGCTTTAATGGTGCATTGATGCAGAGCAGACTGTCTACCCCCCAGAAAGAACAATCACAGGTCCAGGGTTAGTCTTGTAAATAAAAATAGCATCATTGTAAATAATGCTCCCCACCGTCAGTGTGTAGTTTGAAGACCATTCCGCAATTCGGTTAACTGTGGGCGTAAGTCTGTTAGGCAGGGTGCAATGGAGCAGCGGGACACATTTATTTATGTTTTAAAACTGTCGCACTCAGGGTCAGGTTAAAAGTAGAGGGAACTACACCTACGTGTCACACTAAATAAAAGTTGTAGGCCCGGGTCGTGCCTAAGAGGAGGAGGGTGCAGTGTTGCGGATATGAGGCCTGTATTTTTTTGATTGTGTTGTATTGTGGTAAATTGGTGATGATTATTGTTTATTCTGTGCCCCCCTGCCTCCGGAGCTGTGTAAAGGTGAAAGGGCATCCCATAATTAGTCCACAAGCATACACGTCAGCCAAATAATAGAATACCCCTGTTTGATAGTTATCTCTTATTCTGTGTTTTAGGGTAAGGCTGTGTCTCCCATTAATTGAAGTACTCCATTGCACCAGTGAAAGAGAATAGATCCCCTTTCATTTCATTTCAATGGCCAACTGCATTTTGGGCGGTTTTCTTCAACCACCATTGGCCACGAGGCTCGGGTCGGGGAAGAAAGGCGTGCCCGCCCATCGTCATCAAGGGCGGAGCTAGAGGGCCGTGCCGACCAATCAGGGCCGAGGTGAGCACACCGATGGGCGTGTCCTGAGGGCCGGCGGCTTGATCGCTGGAGGCGCTATAAAGGCGCGCGCGCAAGAAGCGTTGAGAGAGTCGTGAGTTGGTGGTCAGAGGAGGGTCAGGGGTTGCGTTGGTTGCGGTGGTAAGAAGTCGGTGGTGAGAAGTGGTGGCGTCGAGTGGTCAGTGGTTGCGTTGGTTGACGTTGAGTTGTCGATGGTGAGGAGACACCAGGGCCAAGAGAGAGAAGGTTCCAGGTCAATTACCAGCAGTTGTGCCAGAGACGGCAGATGCACCCTGAGGTGAGCCAGAGAAGCAGCTTTGGCTCCACAAGCAGCGTTGACTCCACCAGGCAGCTTCAACCCGTTACCCCGCGGGGACCAGATAGCGGTGGCATCGGTGGCCGTCGAGGTCCAGCCGACGTCCCGTGCGGGATCAAGCCCGAACCATCTGCCCCAGCTGAGCCTTCCCATTCCTCCTTCCAGCATTCATTCCTTTCCTCCACCCTTCTTGTGTACGTGAGTTTGTTCTGTGTGTCTTGTCCCTGGGTATTAATTAAGCTTGTATAAGTTAATAATTGCACTGTGTCTCTGATTCTTCTGTATATTATTTTATTATCTTTCCTTCTCCTTGGTTACTTTGAGCATGTAAATAGTAGGAATAAATTTAGTAGTATTTCCAACCTTTTTGTCTTCTTCTTCTTCTTCTTCACATCTGTGTCGCCTTTGTCTTTTCCCTATTGAATAGCTGCGGTGCGATCCGGCCAACGTTTGGGTGGAATCGGGTTCTAATCGGGGAATAACTGTTCGGTCGCGGAGCCTTCGCTCGGCAAAGTAACATCTAAACCGCGATCAGTAACAATATATATATATATATCTGTGCAGTGTCTGTCCTGTCCTGTGTTGTTCTGTGTTGTGTTGTCGTGTGTTGTCACTGAACTACTCCCTAAAATTTTTGTGAAATCGTACCAAACTTCTGGTATGCACCTACCTCTCCCGTGTGTATATCCTAAGGGTATTTTTTTTGAAAAAAAATTCCAATTTTTTATGGTTTTCTTTTCAATTTTTTGGGGAAAAACATTTTTTTTTTCAACTTAAGTCTTCAGCTTCAATTGTTTATAAAATGTAATATCACGTATATTACAAATAGATTTGTGCAAAATAATTGCTTGAATTATGATTGGTGTAAACCATGACAAAACAGCAACTCGGGTACAGTCATTTATCTATATCTACACATCTGGGCAGTGTCTGTGTTGTCACTGAACTACTCCCCCAAACTTTTGTTTCCGTGGTTGTGAAGTGTTTTTAATAACGTGGTGGTGGTTTTGAATCACGTGGTGGTGAGGTATTTTAAATTACGTGATGGTGAGGTGTTTTGAATTACGTGGTGGTGAGGTGTTTTGAATTATGTGGTGGTGAGGTGTTTAAAATTACTTGGTGGTGAGGTGTTTTAAATTAGGCGGGGTTGAGGTGTTTTGAATTACGTGATGCTGAGGTGTTTAAAATTACGTGATGGTGAGGTGTTTTAAATTATGTGGGGGTGAGGTGTTTTAAATTACATGGAGGTGAGGTGTTTTAAATTATGTGGGGTTGAGGTGTTTTAAATTATGTGGGGGTGAGGTGTTTTAAATTACATGGAGGTGAGGTGTTTTAAATTATGTGGAGGTGAGGTGTTTTAAATTACATGGAGGTGAGGTGTTTTAAATTATGTGGGGGTGAGGTGTTTTAAATTATGTGGGGGTGAGGTGTTTTAAATTACGTGGTGGTGAGGTGTTTTAAATTACGTGGTGGTGAGGTGTTTTAAATTACATGGAGGTGAGGTGTTTTAAATTACGTGGTGGTGAGGTGTTTTAAATTACGTGGGGATGAGGTGTTTTAAATTACATGATGGTGAGGTGTTTTAAATTACGTGATGGTGAGGTGTTTTTAATTACGTGATGGTGAGGTGTTTTGAATTACATGATGGTGAGGTTTTAAATTAAGTGGTGGTGAGGTGTTTTAAATTACGTCGGGGTGAGGTGTTTTAAATTACATGATGGTGAGGTGTTTTGAATTACGTGATGGTGAGGTGTTTAAAATTACGTGGTGGTGAGGTGTTTTAAATTATGTGGGGTAGAGGTGTTTTAAGTTATGTGGAGGTGAGGTGTTTTAAATTACGTGGTGGTGAGGTGTGTTAAATTACTTGGTGGTGAGATGTGTTTAATTATGTGGGGGTGAGGTGTTTTAATTACTTGGTGGTGAGGTGTGTTAAATTAGGTGGGGGTGAGGTGTTTTAAATGATGTGGTGGTGAAGTGTAATCGTACCAAACCTCCAGTCTGCACCTACTCCTCTCCCCTGTCCAGTCTGCACGTACCTGCAGCACAGCTGCACCCCTAAAAAATGATGCAACCAGCAGCCATAGGCTGCATACGAAACAACAACGTGGTGTAAAAACACCACGAAACATACGAAACAACAACATTCATAGGGCCACATGTCATGCATAGGGCGACGATGGTGGCTCAAGGCAAAAAAAAAGTATCTTACATTTACAAGCGTTACAAACGATTGCAGTTAGGATAACCGGCTTAATTTGGTGTGATCCTTGATGCAACTCCCCATCCAGAGGGTTTTTTTTTTGTTCCGATTCCATTGGGAACAAAACGTCTAATAAAAGTTGTAAATGACGATAAGAAGAAGAAAAATAACGTGATGTTGGTGACGTAATGAAGGTGAGGCAACACGTCGAGGGAGCGTAATGACGGAATGACGGGCTCCGCCCCGCCCCCTGTCCGCTCCATTCGCCCGGGCTCGTTTATACCCAACCCGTGGGGGTCCTACGATCGTGTCCGCGCAACACCGCAAAGCCATGGCTGTGCGAGAAGGTGCAGGTCGCCAAGGTAATTATTGCTACTACAACTACATCCATAATAACGACAAAGGTTCACCTTAAGCGCAGAGGAGCCGCGTCACGAGTGTCATCGCGAAGATTCGAGTGAAAGACGAGGAGGGATCATGGTCGAACGCGCAAGGAAAGCCGTGGTTGTCGCTGCCGCCACCACGTTGGTCCTGCTGGTCACTCTGAACGTATACCAGTACGGGTGTCCACCCGGGCGGCCGTTGTGCCGCGGTGGGGGTCCTTTCGGCTCCCCCCGGCACGAGGTCGTCATCCCGTCCGGATCCGAAACCGTGAAGGGAGAACCTGGACCCGGACCTGGAGCCGCGGGTCGCGTTTCCCGGTTCGACGTGCGCGGCGGGGACGTGCTCGTGTTCCTGCACATCCAGAAAACCGGGGGTACGACCTTCGGGCGACACCTGGTGCGTGACCTGGCCCTAGAGGAGCCGTGCCGGTGCCTCTCGGGTCAAAAGAAGTGCGTTTGCCGGCGGCCGGGACGACGGGAGACCTGGCTCTTTTCACGCTTCTCCACGGGCTGGAGCTGCGGTTTACACGCCGACTGGACCGAGCTCACGGAATGCGTTCCGGAGGCCTTGGACCGCCAGGAGAGCCAGCCGCAGGCACCGCGGTGAGTGAACCGGGCCAGTGACGTCACATGCCGAGGGTCTCCCACCTCGGTGATGTTTTGTACAGCGGGTCGGGAGATGATAGCAATTCATCAATTGGGTTCGGAAGAGCGAGTGGCTATCAATATCATTTGGGGGAAATAATAGTAATAATGGTGTCTGGGGAGTCTCGATACAATAAATAAATAAACGGTCCCTTACAGGATCCTTTATATAAATAAATAAACGGTCCCTTACAGGATCCTTTATAATTATATAAAAAAATTAACGGTCCCTTACAGGATCCTTTATATAAATAAATAAACGGTCCCTTACAGGATCCTTTATATAAATAAATAAACGGTCCCTTACAGGATCCTTTATATAAATAAATAAACGGTCCCTTACAGGATCCTTTATATAAATAAATAAACGGTCCCTTACAGGATCCTTTATATAAATAAATAAACGGTCCCTTACAGGATCCTTTATATTGAAGCGCGGTGCTACGCGCGCTTGCTTGCACAACAAGAAGGAAGCGGACAACGCGGTGAGTTTAAGAGTCTTTATTAAAAGAGCTCACTGCAGCACTGGCGCGCTCCGGGCTGCGCGCCCGGTATATATCCCGCGGCCACGCCTACCCCTCGAGCGTGGCCGCCGCCCACTTGGTGCGTGGAATGATGCCCTCACGCCAGTGAGCTTTCGTGTCCGCCACACGCGCCCCCCCCCAGAATTCCCGCGCACCTGGAGGGCCAGTTTGCGGGGCAAACGGATGACCCGGCCGAAGCGCCCTCTGGCGACCGGCGGCGTCCGGGGTGTAGGGATGCCAGCTGGGATGCCTCCGGCTGCACCCGGGATGGGCGCAGGACCGGGGGGCGGCGGGCCTGGGCGGTGCCGGGGGGTCCGCCCGCAGGGGGGCGGCCCCGACGCGGGGGCCGAGCCACCGGCGGTGGGTGGTCCACGTCGAGTGGGCCGGTTTGAGGCGATCCACCGAGACGCGGTCGGGAATACCGCCAATGTCCAAGGTGAAATGTTTCACCCCGGTCTCCAGCACGCGGAAACGCCCATAGTACGGGGGCCGCAGTGGTGTCCGGTGGGTGTCGTGCCGGACGAAGACATACTCCGCGGTGCGAAGCTCCGGGGCGACGTGGGTAGGCGGGTGCCCGTGGTGCGCCGTCGGCACCGGGGCGAACCTCCGGGCCGTCTCCTGCAGCGCGGAGCGCTCCTGCGCCGCGGACCATGGTGCCGTGGGGTCGGGGAGGAACTCGCCCGGCACCCGCAGCGGTTGTCCGAAGACCAACTCCGCCGCGGATGCGCGCAGGTCGTCCTTGGGCGCCGTCCGGAGGCCCAGCAGGACCCGGGGAGCCTGTCGACCCAGCCGCCGTCGCGGAGGGTGGCCTGGAGCGCGGCCTTCAACGAGCGGTTGAACCGCTCGCACAGGCCGTTGGCCTGGGGGTGGTAGGCTGTGGTTCGGTGCAGCTGGACCCCGAGCCCCCGCGCGACCGCCCCCCAGAGCTCTGAGGTGAACTGGGGGCCGCGGTCGGACGATATGTCCGAGGGGGCGCCGAACCGGGCGACCCAGGTGGCGATGAACGCCTGTGCGACGTCCGCCGCTGCCAAAGGCACGGCCTCCGGCCACCGGGTGGTGCGGTCCACCATCGTCAGGACATGGGTGAAACCCCGCGAGGGGGCAGAGGTCCCACCAGGTCCACGTGTACGTGGTCGAACCTTCGTTCCGGCACCGTGAACGGGGCCAATGGGGCCTGGGTGTGCCGGTGCACCTTCGCGCGCTGGCACGCGAGGCACGTCCTGGTCCAGCCGTGGACGGCCTTCCGGAGGCCATGCCAGACAAACTTGTTGGCGACCAACCTCTGGGAGGCCTTCGTGCCCGGGTGGGACAGGCCGTGGATGGCGTCAAAAACCTGGCGCTGCCAGCCCGCGGGCACGATGGGGCGAGGCCGCCCGAGGGAGACGTCGCACAAGAGGGCCGCGCCGTCGAACGGCACCTCGGTGACGCGGAGGCTCGTGACGGTGGTCCACAAGGCCTGGACGCCGGGGTCGGCGGCCTGGTCTGCCGCCATCCGGGCATAGTCGATGCCAAGGTGGACGGCGTGGGCGACGGACCGGGAAAGGCAATCCGCCACCGGGTTGTCCTTCCCCGCGACGTGCCGGATGTCCGTCGTGTACTCGGACACGGCCGCGAGGTGACGCTGCTGCCGGGCCGACCACGGCTCGGCGACCTTGCCCATCGTGAAGACCAGTGGCTTGTGGTCGATGAAGGCCGTGAACGCACGGCCCTCGAGCAGATGGCGGAAGTGCCTGACCGCCAGGTGAAGCCCGAGCAACTCGCGGTCGAAGGTACTATAGCGGCGTTCGGGCGGGCGAAGCTGCAGGCGGAAGAACGCCAGCGGTTGCCAAGCACCACGCACCCATTGCTTGTGCACCGCGCCCACCGCGTAGTCTGAGGCGTCGGTGGTGAGGGCGATCGGTGCATCGGGCGCCGGGTGCGCGAGCATGGTGGCGTTAGCCAAGGCGAGCTTTGCGCCTGCAAACGCCGCGTCCATCTGTGCGGTCCAGGTAACGTCACCTTTGCCCGGCTTCCCTCGGAGGGCCTCGTGCAAGGGGCGCAGGAGCTGGGCGATGCGGGGCAGGAACCGATGGTAAAAGTTCACCATGCCCAGGAACTCCTGGAGCCCCTTGATCGTGCGGGGGCGCGGAAACCCCTTCACCGCCTCCACCTTGGCCGGTAGGGGGACGGCCCCGTGCCTGGTGACGCGGTGCCCCAAAAAGTCGATTTCAGCGACACCGAACCGGCACTTGGCGGGGTTCACGATCAGGCCGTGCTGGCCCAGACGTTCGAAGAGCGTGCGGAGATGAAGGTGCTCTTCGCGGGACGCGCTGGCGACGAGGATGTCGTCCAGGTATATGTACACAAAATCCAAGTCGTGCAAGACGCTGTCCATGAGTCGCTGGAACGCCTGAGCCGCATTCTTCAAACCGAAGGGCATCCGAAGAAATTCGAACAGTCCGAACGGCGTGATGCCCGCCGTCTTCGGGATGTCCCCCGGCCTGACGGGGACCTGATGGTAGCCGCGTATGAGGTCCACCTTCGAAAAGAAGGACATGCCCGCCAACCGGGCGGAGAAGTCCTGGATGTGGGGGACGGGGTAGCGGTCGGGGGTGGTGGCGTCGTTGAGGCGCCGGCAGTCCCCGCACGGTCGCCATCCCCCGCCGGGCTTGGGCACGATGTGAAGCGGCGACGCCCAAGCACTCTCGGAGCGCCGCACGATGCCGAGCCGCTCCAGCATAGCGAACTCCGCTTTAGCTACGGCGAGCTTCGTCGGCTCGAGGCGGCGTGCCCGGGCGTAGACCGGTGGCCCGGCGGTGGGGATGTGGTGTTCCACCCCGTGCTTGACGGCCCCCGCCGAGAAGGTGGGCCGCGTAAGGGCCGGGAAGCTGGCGAGGAGGCGGGTGAAGTCGTCCGCTGCCGAAGCGTACAAACTAACCTCGCCGGGACCGAACCGCTCAGCAAGCTGCTTGGCGAGTCACTCAGTGAGCCGCTCAACGAGCTGCTCAGCGCGCAAGCAAGCGAGCTGAACGTTTCAGCCTGGACGAGACGTCTGTTCTTCACATCTACCAACAACCCGTGTGCACAGAGGAAGTCCGCACCGAGCAGTGCCATGGGGACACTAGCGGTTACGAACGTCCACGCGAAGCGTTGCCTTCCGAACCGCAGGGAGAGGCAGCGCTTCCCGAATGTGCGTATGGGTGTTCCGTTCGCGGCAAGCAAAGCGGGGCCCCGGCCCGCTGTGTGCTTGTCGGACGTAGAGGCAGGGATAACGCTCACCTGTGCCCCCCGTATCGCATAGGAAACGGTGCCCGGACAAGGTGTCCATTATAAAAAGAAGGTTGCCGGAATGGCCGACGCTCAGGGCCGCTACCGAGCACCGGCTTTGTAGTTTCCCGACTTGCCGAAGGAGCACGGCGGGCAACAATTCCTCGCCTTGTGGCCAAACCTGGCGTGGAAATGGCACCAGGTTTGCGGCGAAGGCGGAGTTCGCGGTGGTGGTGGGCGTGGCATGGCGCGTGTGGCGGCGGCCACGCAGCGTGCGTCAGCCTCAGGATCCCCGAGGTGTGGTGCATCAGCATCAGGGTCAGCCTCGGGATGCGCGGCGGCCGCGCCAAAACTCGCCTGCGCGACCAAAGCCGCGAAGAACCTGTCGGCTTCGGCAGCGAGAGCCCGGGGTTCTGTCGTCATAGAACCGGCCAAGGCGAGGTGGACTCGTGCCGGCAGCTGGCGTCGAAATAACGCCCGGAAAAGAGCGTTCGGGGTTTCGTCGCCTAACAACGACAGCATATGGTCCATGCGGACCGACGGTCGCGTGTCACCGAGCTCGGGGAGGTCCAGGAGGCGGTCGGCCCGTGCGTCCACCGTGAGGCTGAACGTGGCGAGGAGGAGACGCTTGATCGCCTCGTACCTGCCGTCGGCCGGTGGGTTCCTCAGGACCGACACGACGCGGCCAGCCGTGCCGGGCCCGAGGGAAGCGACCACGTGGCAGTACCTGGTCTCGTCCACCGTGATGCCTCGAAGTCGGAACTGGGCTTCTGCCTGCAGGAACCAGACTTCGGCTTGCGTCTCCCAGAACTCGGGGAGTTTCATTTGGACCGTGTTGTTTGCCATTGCGATGGCGTATTCGGGTGGTCAGCGACGGCTGACCAGAACGTCGGAGGGTCACCAAATGAAGCGCGGTGCTACGCGCGCTTGCTTGCACAACAAGAAGGAAGCGGACAACGCGGTGAGTTTAAGAGTCTTTATTAAAAGAGCTCACTGTAGCACTGGCGCGCTCCGGGCTGCGCGCCCGGTGTATATCCCGCGGCCACGCCTACTCCTCGGGCGTGGCCGCCGCCCACTTGATGCGTGGAATGATGCCCTCACGCCAGTGAGCTTTCGTGTCCGCCACAATATAAATAAATAAACGGTCCCTTACAGGATCCTTTATATAAATAAATAAACGTCCCTTACAGGATCCTTTATATAAATAAATAAACGGTCCCTTACAGGATCCTTTATATAAATAAATAAACGGTCCCTTACATGATCCTTTATATAAATAAATAAACGGTCCCTTACAGGATCCTTTATATAAATAAATAAACGGTCCCTTACAGGATCCTTTATATAAATAAATAAACGGTCTCTTACAGGATCCTTTATATAAATAAATAAACGGTCCTTTACAGGATCCTTTATATAAATAAATAAACGGTCCCTTACAGGATCCTTTATATAAATAAATAAACGGTCCCTTCCAGGATCCTTTATATAAATAAATAAACGGTCACTGCCAGGATCGTTTATATAAATAAATAAACGGTCCCTTACAGGATCCTTTATATAAATAAATAAACGGTCCCTTACAGGATCCTTTATATAAATAAATAAACGGTCCCTTACAGGATATTTTGTATAAATAAATAAACGGTCCCTTACATGATCCTTTATATAAATAAATAAACGGTCCCTTACAGGATCCTTTATATAAATAAATAAACGGTCCCTTACAGGATCCTTTATATAAATAAATAAACGGTCCCTTACAGGATCCTTTATATAAATAAATAAACGGTCCCTTACAGGATCCTTTATCTATCTATAATTCCAGTAATCTCTGTGTGTATGTTTGTATGTTTGTATGTTTGTATGTTTGTATGTCTGTATGTCTGTGACCGCTGTTTCTCGACAACCACGGGTCCGATATACTTTAAACTTGCCAGGTATATTGCTGGGGACCCGAGGATGTGCCTTTTCAAGGTTTCATATTAATCGGACAAGTAGTTACCGAGCTATGTCCAAAAAACGATTCAACCAATCAGAGAGCAGCGAGCTATCACGTGTGCCGAACGTGGCGAACAGACTCTGCCTCGGACGGCACATTTGAGAGCGTATTCATTTATTTCACGTTGGAAAACTATGTTGCCGTTAAACTATGTTTTAAAACTAATTAAAACTAATTTGCGATTCATCGTAACTGCGATTTGCGACCTTCCGGACAGTGAAGACTGCACTTCCGGCAGCCAATCACAGAACGTGTTGTTGCGTAGGCGTGGCCGATGTGAGAGCGAGCCGAGCCGAGCGCGTGCGCCATTACGGTTCGTAATTCGATTTCTTCCGGAGAAAATAATAATTTCTCGATTTCTTATGCGCATTATTTCTCCCAATTCAGTCAGAGCGAAGGGCGGAAGCGAAGAGCGTTGTTTTTTTTGTTTACGGGCGTACGGGCGTACGGGCGGGGTAGAGCGTACGGGTAGCGTTTTTTTTTTTTTTTTGGCAAGGAACGGGCACCCACGTACGGGCATGCCCTAGTCTATCTATAATTCCAGTAATCTCTGTGTGTATGTATGTATGTATGTATGTATGTATGTATGTCTGTATGTCTGTGACCGCTGTTTCTCGACAACCACGGGTCCGATATACTTTAAACTTGCCAGGTATATTGCTGGGGACCCGAGGATGTGCCTTTTCAAGGTTTCATATTAATCGGACAAGTAGTTAGCGAGCTATGTCCAAAAAACGATTCAACCAATCAGAGAGCAGCGAGCTATCACGTGTGCCGAACGTGGCGAACAGACTCTGCCTCGGACGGCACATTTGAGAGCGTATTCATTTATTTCACGTTGGCAAACTATGTTGGCGTTAAACTATGTTTTAAAACTAATTAAAACTACTTTGCGATTCTTTCGCTTTCCTGCGCGTTTGTGCACGCTATGGCGATTTCTTTACCAAACTCCGCAAGCCGTTCGCTTTGGACCAAACCATTTCATGTAAATAGAGGGGGGGGGATTGTCACCGTACTCGCAAGCCGTTCGCTTTGGACCAAACCATTTCATGTAAATAGAGGGGGGGGGGGAGGGGGGTTGTCACCGTACTCGCAAGCCGTTCGCTTTGGACCAAACCATTTCATGTAAATAGAGGGGGGGGATATAATTTTAGAAATATATATAGTACGGGCATGCCCTAGTCTATCTATAATGCCAGTAATCTCTGTGTGTCTGTCTGTGACCGCTGTTTCTCGACAACCACGGGTCCAATATACTTGAAACTTGCCAGGTATATTGCTGGGGACCCGAGGATGTGCCTTTTCAAGGTTTCATATTAATCGGACAAGTAGTTAGCGAGCTATGTCCAAAAAACGATTCAACCAATCAGAGAGCAGCGAGCTATCACGTGTGCCGAACGTGGCGAACAGACTCTGCCTCGGACGGCACATTTGAGAGCGTATTCATTTATTTCACGTTGGCAAACTATGTTGGCGTTAAACTATGTTTTAAAACTAATTAAAACTAATTTGCGATTCTTTCGCTTTCCTGCGCGTTTGTGCACGCTATGGCGATTTCTTTACCAAACTCCGCAAGCCGTTCGCTTTGGACCAAACCATTTCATGTAAATAGAGGGGGGGGGATTGTCACCGTACTCGCAAGCCGTTCGCTTTGGACCAAACCATTTCATGTAAATAGAGGGGGGGGGGGGGGGGGATTGTCACCGTACTCGCAAGCCGTTCGCTTTGGACCAAACCATTTCATGTAAATAGAGGGGGGGGGGGGGGGGGGTTGTCACCGTACTCGCAAGCCGTTCGCTTTGGCTTTGCGAATGGACCAAACCATTTCATGTAAATAGAGGGGGGGGGGATATAATTTTAGATATATATATAGTACGGGCATGCCCTAGTCTATCTATAATTCCAGTAATCTCTGTGTGTCTGTGTGTGTGTATGCGACCGCTGTTTCTCGACAACCACGGGTCCGATATACTTGAAACTTGCCAGGTATATTGCTGGGGACCCGAGGATGTGCCTTTTCAAGGTTTCATATTAATCGGAGAAGTAGTTACCGAGCTATGGCGATTTCTTTACCAAACTCCGCAAGCCGTTCGCTTTGGACCAAACCATTTCATGTAAATAGAGGGGGGGGGATTGTCACCGTACTCGCAAGCCGTTCGCTTTGGACCAAACCATTTCATGTAAATAGAGGGGGGGGGATTGTCACCGTACTCGCAAGCCGTCCGCTTTGGCTTTGCGAATGGACCAAACCATTTCATGTAAATAGAGGGGGGGGATATAATTTTGTACGGGCATGCCCTAGTATAAATAAATAAACGGTCCCTTACAGGATCCTTTATATAAAAAAAATAAACTAGAACGGCACTCAGTCGCGAGCATACCTCCACCTGGTGAACAGTTTATGTTTTCTATCTCAGAGTAGACCAGAAAATCACAATACAAAATCATATTTAATCAAAATCAATCACAGGAATCACCATAGTTGGTCCAGTCTTTCATTCCCTGATCTACCCCTCGTTTTTGGCCTTATCACGCAATGGTGAAGAGTGACTTAAAAATTAAATAATTCTCATATCTGAATCCATATTCAGATACTCACCAAAATCGAATCGAATCGTCCTTGTCAGATGCACAACCGGTCCACCAAGTTTCGTCCAAATACGTCCTCAACTTTTTGAGATATCCTGCTATGCATAGTTTTGGCCCTATTTACCAATGGGTGAAGAATCACTTTAAAAATTCTAGTAACCGGATCCTAATCCGGATCTTCACCAAAATCGAATCATTTCGTCCTTGTCACATACACTACATTTCTGCCAAATTTCGTCCGAATCCGTCCACAACATTTTGAGATATCCTGTTCTTGTTCACAGACAGACAGATAGACAGACAGACGGGTGAACACATAACCTCCATGCACCTTTGGTAGCAGAGGTATTATAAACAGTCTCTTCCAGGATCCTTTATCTACTCCATGACTCCATGACTCCATGACTCCATGACTCCATGACATGACATGCACTCCATGACAACTCCATGACATGCACTGAGTGGCATACTGACGAGGAGGGGAGTGTCGTTGAAGCTGAAGGGAAAGGTGTATGCTGCATGTGTGAGAAGTGTTATGATTTATGGGAGCGAGACATGGGTAATGAACGTAGAGCAGCAACAAAGGGTGGAAATGCGAATGGTTCGACGGATGTGCGGAGTATCGTTGAGAGAGAGGAAGACAAATGATGAATTGCGAAAGATGATGGGAATAGAGCCTGTGATTGATGCTGTGAAGAGGAACAGGTTGAGATGGTTTGGTCATGTGTTGAGGAAGGATGAAAGTGACTGGTTGAGAAGAGTGATGGAAATGAATGTAGAAGGAAGTAGAGGATGGGGAAGACCGAGAAAGACTTGGCTAAAGATTGTCGAAGAAGAAATGCGGGCAAGGGGGTTAACAAGGGGAGATGCAGAAAATAGGGCAAAATGGAGAAGATTGTCATGGGGACCGCAAGGCTACCCCCGCTCTAGCAGGGAAAATGGCCTTAAAATGCCTGTTGTTGTTGTTGTTTGTTCCAGGATCCTTTATATAAATAAATAAACGGTCTCTTCCAGGATCCTTTATATAAATAAATAAACTGTCTCTTCCAGCTTTCCGTATTTTTTATATAAATAAATAAACGGTTTCTTTGACGATTAATCATAACAATAACAATATATAAATCAACAGTCTCTTCCAGGATCCTTTATGTAAATAAATAAACGGTTCCTTCCAGCTTCCAGGATCCTTTATTGAAATAAACGATTTATTTGAGGATTCTAATAATAATAAATAAATAAACGGTTTCTTCGAAATTATTTATGTATAATGTATAAATAAACTGTTTCTTCGAGGAGTCCCAATAGAATATGAGCTCTTTAGTGAGTCTTCATATATTATATAAAAAACCGTCCCTTGAAAGAGGTATTTATTCATTAATATAAATAAACACTCCTTTCCTCCCCTTTTACCTTTCCCACCTGCTCCGTTCTGCCCACCCATCCCTTCTCCCCCTCCCCGTATCCCCCGCCCCTCCTCCTCACTATCACTATCACCGCATGACACACCTGTCACAGAGCACTTCTGAAGTGTCAAGTGCTTTAAACAGAGTTTATCACAGGTGAGTTGCGCTGAATGGCCTTTTCACGTGCTCATTTATTGTGTGTATGTAAGGGAGATTCTGCATGTACTATTGCATCATTTACCTGTGGGCTGCCAGAATAACCTGGAAGTACACACACTCGCCTCAGCTGTATAGCCTGGGTTTGAATCCCGTCCCAGCTATAAACTGTCACCCTGGTGTTTCAAAAGGTGATTCATCGATGTGTGTGCCGTCCCGTAAAACTGGGATTCCTGTCCGCCGGCATTAGTTGGTGGACGTTGGAGGTCCTGCGATGTCCTTTGTAAAAAGCAGGAGAGCTATCGCCGGCACCTTGAACAAGTTACAAACTCCTGCTCTAACTAACCTACGGCACTGCATCATTGGCACAGCTGCATCCCCAGCAAATGATGATACTCGTAGACATCTCCTGCATATGAAAGAAGAAGATTCTATAGTTCATGCTGCACTCATAATTTGCATTGTACCATCTACAATGTGGACTGTACTCGTAAAACCACTCTCTACTTTATACAGTGGTGAGAAAAAGTTTGTAAACTGTTTGGAATTTTCTGTATTTCTGCATAAATTTGACCTAAATATGATCAGATCTTCATATAAGTTCTAATAATAGATAAAGAGAACCTGATTAAACAAATAGCACATAAAAACTACTTTTTCATTTATTTATTCAGCAAAATGATCCTTTTCTTGCAATTTCTGGGTCGAAAAAAGTATGTTAACCTCGTCCTTGTCACCAGACAGACGGGTGAACTCAGCTCATTTAAGGGGGTAATTACAGTCAGTTGTTTCAATCAATGGGTTGAAAATTAGGAGTGACATTGGGTGGCCCTGTCCTATATGAAAAACAAACTTTCACCATCAGGGTCTGGTCTTCACCACACAGGTTTGTGGAAGTGTGTCATGCCCCGATCAAAAGAGATTTTTGAGGACCTCAGAAAAAGAGTTGTTGCTGCTCATCGGTCTGGAAAGGGTTACAAAACCATTTCTAAAGATGTTTGGCTCCACCAATCCACTGTCAGGCAGGTATTGCACAAATGGAGAAAGTTCAACACCATTGTTACTCTTTCCAGGAGCGGTCGTCCAACAAAAATCCCTCCAAGAGCAAGGCGTACAATAATCCACGAGGTCACAAAGAACTCCAGAGTAAAGTCTAAGGATCTGCAGGCTTCTCTTGCTTTGGCTAATGTCAGTGTTCATTAGTCCATCAGGAAAACACTGAACAAGAATAGTGTGCATAGGAGGGAATCACTGCTCTCCAAGAAGAACATTGCCGCCCGTCTCAAGTTTGCCAAAGACCACCTGGATGATCCAGAAGGCCATTGGAAGAATGTTCTGTGAGCGAAAGTGGAACTTTTTAGCTTAAATGAGAAACATTATGTTTGGCGATAACCAAACACTGCATTCCAACACAAGAACCTCATCCCAATCATGAAACATGGTGGTGGGAGTATCATGGTTTGGGGCTGCTTTTCTGCTTCAGGACCCTGTCAGCTTGCAATCATTGACGGAACCATGAATTGTCGAGTGTACGAGCAAATTCTACAAGGAGATGTCAGGGCATCCGTCCGTGAGCTGATGCTGAACAGAAAGTGGGTCATGCAGCAAGACGAGGATCCTAAACACACAAGTGAATCGACAACAGAATGACTGAATCAGAATCAGATTTTGCGTTTTGGAATGGCCAAATCAAAGTCCAGACCTCAACCCAATTGAAATGTTGTGGCAGAACCTGAAGCGAGGAGTTCATGCAAGAAAGCCCACAAATATCTCCGCGATGAAGTCGTTCTGTAAGGAGGAATGGGACAACATTCCTCCAAGCCCATGTGCAGGATTGATCAAGATTACAGAAAATATTTGGTTGAAGTTATTGCTGCTCAAGAGATGCCACCAGTTACTGAATGTAGAGGTTCACATACGCTTTCCGACAAAGAAATTGAAAGTAAAGGATCATTTTGTTTAATAAAATAAATGAAAGAGTCGATTTTTGTGTGGTATTTGTTTAATCAGGTTCTTTTTATTTATTATCAGGACTTAGTTGAAGACCTGATCAAATTTTAGGTCAAATTGATGCAGAGATACAGAAAATGCGAAAGGGTTCATAAACTTTTTCTCACCACTGTATAACTCCTGAAAGCACAAATCGCACTGCATGTTCAACTTGTATTGTACCAATAAATTAACTTTGTCATCGAAGGTGGACAGATGTTATGTTTTCACCCCTGTCTGTCTGTCCTATTTGTCTGTGAACATGATATCTCAAAAGGTTATGGAAGGATTCGGACAAAACTTGGTGAACGGTTTGGGTGCCTGACGAGAACTAATTGATTCGATTTTGGTGAAGATCTGGATCCGGAACCGAGAATTTTTTTATTTTTAAAGTCGCCACTGAGAGATGCGGCCAAAAACAATATGTAGCATGATATCTCAAAATTGATGGATGGATTATGGCAAAACTTGGTGAATGAGTTGGGTAGGTGACGAGAACAAACCGATTACCTCCGCCACCAAAGGTGGAGGGAGGTTATGTTTTCACCCCTGTCTGTCCGTTTGTGAACAAAATATCTCAAACAATTGTGGACGGATTTGGACGAAATTTGGCAGAGATGTAGCGTATGTGACAAGGACGAAATGGTTAGATTTTGGTGAAGATCCGGATTCTGATCCAGCTCCTAGAATTTTGAAAGTGATTCTTCACCATTGAGAGACAGAGTCAAAAACGATACATAGCAGGATATCTCAAAAAGTTATGGATGGATTTGGCCGAAACTTGTTGGACAGGTTGTGTGTTTGACAAGGAAGAATTGATTCAATTTTGGTGAAGATCCATATCCGGATCCAGCTTGTAGAATTTTTAAAGTGATTCTTCACCACTGAGTGATATGACCAACCAGGCGGAGGTATGCTCTCTACTGATTGCCGTTATAGTTTGCTATGTAATTTTATAGTTGTCCCCCGTCGCTCAGCGGAGCGAAAGGGGGACTATGGCTTTCCCCTCCGTCCATGTGTCCGTCCGTCCGTCCGTCCGTGCGTGCGTAAGCGAAGGACCGCATTCGAATTTGGTGTGTGGGTGCAACCCACGTCAAAAGCCAAGATGGCCGCCGCCATATATGTCTGAAACTTGTGAGATGAATGTCTTGAAAAATAAGCAAAGTACCAACTTCTAATTTGGTGTGTGGGTGTACCTCGGCATTAGGAAGAACGCTATTGAAAATTGGGTCGCCACGTCAAAATCCAAGATGGCCGCCACCATATATATGTCTGAAACTTGTGAGCGAAATATCTCGAAAAATAAGCGAAGTACCGACGTCTAATCTGGTGTGTGGGTGTATCTAGGCACAAGGAAGAACGCTGTTTAAAATCAGGCCGCCACGTCAAAAGCCAAGATGGCTGCCGCCATATATGTCTGAAACTTGTGAGATGAATGTCTTGAAAAATAAGCAAAGTACCAACTTCTAATTTGGTGTGTGGGTGTACCTCGGCATTAGGAAGAACGCGATTGAAAATTGGGTAGCCACGTCAAAATCCAAGATGGCCGCCACCATATATATGTCTGAACCTTGTGAGCGAAATATCTTGGAAAAATAAGCGAAGTACCAACTTCTAATCTGGTGTGTGGGTGTATCTAGGCACAATAGGCTATGAGCCAAGGGGGTTGGTCGGTACCATACAGATGGAGTAAGGCTCATTGTGATTTTTAGCAAGATATATGTCCCTAGATATGAAAAAAAAGTGATAGTGTATAACTCTCGGCCATCTCTGTGTTATCACCCGAAATATTATTATACGCCTGCTTCGCTTCGCCAAAAAATGTGATATTTGCTAAAATTGGAATAAATATGTTTTTAAGGACCACAGAGTGCCAATAATTTGCATACTGGATGCCAACTAATATAGTAATAGAAATATAGAACATTTGTGGGGGTTATTTATCAAAATATTGATATAATGACAAAAAATATGTTAAATTTAGTGAAAAAGTGGTCGAAATCGCTTCGAGTTCAGAATTCACATTGTACATTTTTGTCAATATTTCAAAAATGAAAACTCCCAGAGTAACATTTGACCCCTCAAAATCTTCGCAAGGAACCACTGCATTGGAATATATCATTACTTTGTAATATGGTGGTTGTTTGGGGCACATATTTTGGCAAAGTTCAAAATATGTTCAACCATACCCCCTAATTTTGATATTTTGGAACGAAACATAGCTTTTGAACATTTTAGGTTTATTCGTCTACTACTTTTGGTATCTCAGTGTAATTTTTGGTATTAGCTAGTATCCTAAAGTAGGTTTGTAACATCAGCTACATTATATTTCACAATGCATGCAAACTTGCTCCACACTCTAGGTTTATCATGATCTCTCGAACAAATACGATCTCGATCTCGATCTCGGCACTCTGTGGTCCTTAAAAACATATTTATTCCAATTTTAGCAAATATCACATTTTTTGGCGAAGCGAAGCAGGCGTATAATAATATTTCGGGTGATAACACAGAGATGGCCGAGAGTTATACACTGCTATCACTTTTTTTTCATATCTAGGGACATATATCTTGCTAAAAATCACAATGAGCCTTACTCCATCTGTATGGTACCGACCGGTCAATTTGGGGGGTCTGGCTCATAGCCGCAAGAACGCTGTTTAAAATTGGGTCGCCACGTCAAAATCCAAGATGGCCGCCGCCATGTATGTCTGATGCCATGTATGTCTGAACCTTGTAACCTGCATATCTTGAAAAATAAGCGAAGTACCAACTTCTAATCTGGTGTGTGTGTGTATCTAGGCATAAGGAAGAACGCTATTGAAAATTGGGTCGCCACGTCAAAATCCAAGGTGGCCGCCGCCATGTATGTCTGAACCTTGTGAGATGAATATCTTGAAAAATAAGCGAAGTACTAATGTCTAATCTGGTGTGTGGGTGTATCTCGGCATAAGGACGAACGCTATTGAAAATTGGGGCGCCACATCAAATCCAAGATGGCCGCCACCATATATATTCCTGAAACTTGTGAGCGAAATATCTCGAACAATAAGCGAAGTACCAACGTCTAATCTGGTGTGTGGGTGTATCTATTGGGTCGCCACGTCAAAATCCAAGATGGCCACCGCGATGTATGTCCGAACCTTGTGAGATGAATATCTTGAAAAATAAGCGAAGTACCAACTTCTAATTTGGTGTGTGGGTGTATCTCGCCATAAGGAAGAAGGCTGTTGAAAATTGGGTCGCCACGTCAAAATCCAAGATGGCTGCCACCATATATATGTCTGAAACTTGTGAGCGAAATATCTTGAAAAATAAGCGAAGTACCAACTTCTAATCTGGTGTGTGGGTGTATCTAGGTATAAGGAAGAACGCTATTGAAAATTGGGTCGTCATGTCAAAATCCAAGATGGCCGCCGCCATGTATGTCCGAACCTTGTGAGATGAATATCTTGAAAGATAAGCGAATTACCAACTTCTAATTTGGTGTGTGGGTGTATCTCGGCATAAGGAAGACCGCTATTGTAAAGTGGGTCGCCACGTCAAAATCCAGGACGGGCGCCACCATATATATGTCTGAACCTTGTGAGTGAAATATCTTGAAAAATAAGCGAAGTACCTTCTGGTGTGTGGGTGTATCTAGGCATAAGGAAGAACGCTATTGAAAATTGGGTCGCCACGTCAAAATCCAAGATGGCCGCCTCCATGTATGTCTGACCCTTGTGAGCGAAATATCATATCATAGCATGTTTTCTGCGTGTTCCACTTTGTCAACTCACATCACTTCCCCGACGGGGGACCTAGGCGTAACGCTTGTTCCTACTGCACTCACAATCCGCACTACATTCAACAACTTGTACTCTACCCATAAAACTGCATTGCACATTCTACAACTCATACTGTTCTCATAAATATACACTAATTGTACAACCCATACTGCACTCACAAATTGTACTGTACATTTCACACACCACACTCACAATTTGCAATCCACAGCTTCCACTGTACACAATCCACATGGCATATTCCATAACTCATAAGTATACTCAGCCATGCTACAATTAAACAACCCATACTGTACTCATAAATATACACTTTAATTTACCAAGCCATGCTGTACTCATAAATACACACTGTAATTGAACAGCCCATACGACAGCTACTCATAAATATGCACCAGTTGTAATTATTCAACCCAACCTGTACTGTACTTGCAAATATACACTGTAAGGCTACAATATATACTGTACTCATAAATATACACTGTACTCATAAATATACACTGTGATTATACAACCCAAACTGTACATATACAGTGTCCTGCAAAAGTATTCACCCCCTCCAAAGTTTTCACATTTTGATGTCGCCTGAGCTTATTTCATGATGCTTTCAAATCAAACTTGACACATAGAGTCTTCACAAACTATTCCAAAGTGATAAAGCTAAAAAAATGCAGATGAAATGCGAATAAGTTAGATTAACAGAGAAAATCAGATGATTCTCCATTGCACAAGTATTCAAAACCTTTGCCTAATTAACCTTAAATCATTTCAGGAGCAAATTATTTGTTTTAACGGTTGCAAGATAAGTGTAATAGGTTTCACCTGCATGTAATCAGTGTTGAAACTTAAAAATTAAGCTCCCCCACTTATATAAGGAGATTTAAGGTGCAACTCACATGGTCAACCAAAAAGACAAACATGAAGACTAAGGAGCTTTCCAAAGAAGTCAAACACAAGGTGGTGGAGAAGCACTGTACAGGAGAGGGTTCGAAGAAAATTTCAAACTCGCTCATTATCCTGGTGAGTGTCGTGAAATCCATCATTAAGAAGTGGAAGACATATCATACCACCCAGACTCTACACAGATCAGGTCACCCATCCAAACTCACTCACACTCTACCCAAGATCAGGTCACCCATTCAAACTCAGCAGCCATGCAAGCAGAAAACTGGTTCTGGACGTCACAGTTAATCAAAAAATGACTTTGAAAGATCTGCTAGGTTCTATGTCCGAGATGGGGGTCAGTGTTCATCAATCAACAATATACCATTCCCTTCACAAAGCTGGCCTTCATGGATGGGTGGCAAGAAAGAAGCTATTACTGAAAAGACACCTCTAAAAGCTCATATGGAGTTTGCAAAAAAGCATCTTGATGATGCTGCAAGCATGTGGAGAAAAGTTTGTGGTCAGATGAGCCAAAAATTGAACTTTTTGGTCTAGATTCAAAGCGTTACGTCTGGCGCAAACCTAACACTGCACATCAATCACCCAGTCAACACCATCCCTACTATGAAGTGTTGTGGCAGCAGGATCATGTTATGGGGATGCTTTTCATCAGCAGGGACTGGCAAGCTTGTCAGGATAAAAGGGACAATGGATGCTGCAAAGTACAGGAGAATCATTGATGAAAACTTGCTTGAGTCAGCCATTAACCTGAAACTGGGTAGGTGATTCACATTTCAGGATGACAATGATACGAAGCACAAAGCTAAAGCCACACTTGAGTGGTTGAATAGGAAGAGAATAAATGTTCTCGAGTGGCCCAGTCCATGCCCTGACTTGAACCCAATGTAACGTTTTTGACGAGACTTAAATATCGCAGTCCATCGACGATCCCCATCAACGTTTGACAAACAGTTTTTTGTGAGCCACCATTCCAAGTTTGATAATGCAGCGGACCTGGCATGCTTGACAGATATGTACAAGACCCTGATATTTCTTTTGGACAATTCATGAATCCTGCCGAGCTAACAGTCTTAATTATAGGCCAACATAACTGCAAAGTGTATCAACTGACCTGCCTCTCCCCTACTCGTAAATACATACTGTAATTCTACAACCCATACTGTACTCGTAAATTAATACTGTACTTCTACAACCCATACCGTACTCATAAATAGATGCTCATTCTACAACCCATACCGTACTCATAAATAGATGCTCATTCTACAACCCATACTGTACTCATAAATATATACTGTAATTGTACAACGCATACCGTACTCATAATAGATGCTCATTCTACAACCCATACTGTACTCATAAATAAATACAGTAATTGTACAACCCATACCGTACTCATAATAGATACTCATTCTGCAACCCATACTGTATTGCTGGATTTTGAGATGTAAAGCATAGTTTATGTGCCCCATGTCACTGTCTTAAACTCTAATATAGGGGTTAAACTTCAAGGGATGGTCAAACTATTGTTTCTCAAGAGCTAGGAAGAGATCTCGATCTTGCGAGATCTTTGTCGGCGAGGTCACGTCTTTTTGAAGCTGTCCATGCGCTCACGCTTTCGAAGTTAAGTAATTTTTCACAATTGTGTTTTTGTCGAAACTGTATTTATCTTTCGGTGTGTGTACCTATAGTGTGTCCTTAGGAAGATTCTTGGTGTTAATTTTTCATACCTGTATACAAAATCGTCGGTTAATTCGTGTCGCGTCTTTTGAGGTTGAGTGGGCTACCGTGTCCTAACTTGAGGCTTTGTTTTTCTCAGCGGTCCGTCGATTGTGCTGCAATTACTTTCGTTCTCTGTTTTTGTCCCAGTCTTTCACCCCATACTTCCTTGTTTAAAATCTCCTCAAAAAAAAAAAAAAAAAAAAAAATTTCCTCTCTGTTCTTATTCGTTGTTCTTATTCGTTTATTCGTTGTTCTTATTTGTTTGTTCGTTCTTCGATCATGTGTTTCACCCCCATTTCCATTTTCCATTTCCCCAGATAGTTTTCACTGCTCAATTTTAAAATGTTTAAACTTTCCCCTGAAGTACTGTATTCTGTCGTATATTATAACACCTTTTTCTTCTTCTTCTATAAAAGTATGCTTTCGACTTGCTCACCAAATCTATTCATTCCAAAAAAAAATTCCATCTCTTACAGTTCCTCTTTTCTACATTCCCGAAACTCTTCTGCACTCCACCCCTCCTCCAGCGTCCTCAAACGTATTTTTGACTCGAAGGTCACAAGAAACTCATTTTGCAATAAATGTTCGTTTTCCATTAATCGTACACTTTCTAAAATCCAATCTCACCCCTCCCCTCCAAATCTTCCCCATCACCCATCCCCTCCAAAACTTCCCCATCACCCCTCCCCTCCAAATCTACCCCCTTTCCCCTCCCCTCCAAATCTTCCCCATCACCCATCCCTTTCAAATCTCCCCCCTTGCCCCTTCCCTCCTAAATTCCCCCCACACCCCTCCCATCCGAGACTCTCCCTCGCCCCTCCCCTCCTAGACTCCCATCTCACCCCTCCTCCTCAAAGCGTCCTCTCCGCTTCTTCCCCCTTCCAACTTTCACCTTCATCTCCCCCAACCTTCTGCCTCGCTCTTTCCCCTCCTCAAATAACGCCTCACTGTGCCTCACTCAATCACCATCAAACCTTTTGTCCGCCCCATCCTTCCCTTTATCCAAGCTATTCTGAAATCTCTGACACACCTTCAACAGCTCTCCCTACCTCTTCCTCCTCTTCCTCCTCTTCCACATCTTACCCTACCCCTCGACCCCCCCCCCCCCTGTTCTGTATCCGATGCTCCCCCTTCCTCTTCATTAACGGTATGGACCTCAAACATCCCGGGCCTTCGCTCAAACTTGACTGATCTCTCCATACAGGTTGCTTCTGACAAACCAGAGGTGATCTGCTTAACAGAAACTTTCCTCCTTCATGATGTTTCTGATTCCTTGGTATCTCTCCCAGGTTACTCCCTCCTCCGGTATGATAGACCTGAGCTTTGTCCTGGAGGTGGGGTTGCTATCCTTATAAAAAACTCTCTTCCTCACTTGCCCTGCACTGCCCTCTCTCCACCTCACCCCCAGGAATACCTCTGGCTACGGCGTCCCCTTCGCTCCCACATTTTGTTCATATGTGTGTTGTACCGTCCACCAAACAGTGATGACTCCATCTACATCTCGCTGTCTGATAATATGGACCAACGTCTATCGACCCATCCCAACTCTCTCTTCCTCATATGTGGTGATTTCAATTGTCACCATGCCAGTTGGCTGGGTGTGGGTACCTCTCTCACCAGCCATGGCTCCTCAGCAAAGGACTTCTGCGACTCACTGGGACTGACACAATCTGTCAATTTCCCGACCCGGATCTCAGTCAACGGAGCATCTTCTCTTCTGGACTTAGTT
The DNA here is from genome assembly GCF_964187855.1 of Myxine glutinosa. Classification (NCBI taxonomy): domain Eukaryota; kingdom Metazoa; phylum Chordata; class Myxini; order Myxiniformes; family Myxinidae; genus Myxine; species Myxine glutinosa. The sequence continues at coordinate 68,168,204 of NC_136269.1, read as the reverse complement.
ATGACTAACTTCCCTGAAAATGTCTGCTGCTCTTCTTCTGCTCCAATCGGCTCATCTGACCATGTGCTTGTTAAAGTGGACATCTCTCTGACCATTCTCAGAGAGGCTCCTCAGCGTCGATAAGTCTGGCATTTCACTCAGGCCAACTGGCACGGTCTTCTAGCAGCCATCAATCATCTGGACTGGTCTCCCATCTCTACCGCCTCTGACATCAACTCATCCTGGGATTTCTTCCAAAGTAAATTGCTCTCTCTCATGCACAGATTTATCCCATCTCGTCTTGAGTTGTCATACCCTTCCTCCCGTGCATGGTACATTGAATCTTGTGGTGAGGCTGTTGCCCAGAAACAACTTGCCTTCGTCTCCTGGAAAGCAAATCCAACGGAAGGAAATCTCATTTCTTTTCACAAAGCCCGAAACAAGTGTGTGTCCACCCTCAGGAGAGCCAGGAAACAATATCTCTCTGTTCTCAAGACCGAACTCTCTTATCTGTCTCCCTCTTCCAAATCCTGGTGGCATCTGGTCAAATCTGTTTCTGGTGTTTGTTCCCCCTCCATCCCCTCCCTCACCTCAAACGGCTACACAGCTGACTCCACACGTGAAAAAGCTGAATGCCTCAACTCTGTGTTTGCCTCTAAATCTTGTGTCCCAAACCCATCCCTCTCTGTACCCACCGTACCCAGTCATACCCAGGTGCTCCTGGACTCTCTGTCCTTTCCTCCTGACAAGGTGGAAAAGTTTCTGTCAACCCTCGACTCTGATTCTGCAACTGGACCTGATGGCATCAGCCCACGGGTCCTAAAATCCTGTTCTTCCGCTCTTTCACTCCCTCTCTCTGTTCTCTTCACCCTCTCTTTTGCTCAAGCTCATCTGCCATCTGCTTGGAAATCAGCCAACATCACCGCTTTGCACAAAAAAGGTGCAAAAACAGATCCTAGCAACTACAGACCAATCAGCCTTCTCCCAATTATCAGCAAAGTCATGGAATCCATCATTGCTTCGGATATGAAATCTTTCCTCTTCTCCAATGGCTTGATCTCTGATCATCAATTTGGTTTCAGACCAGGTCACTCTACTCTGGACATGCTGCTTCTGCTTTCTCAACAATGGATGGAGGTCCTCAATGCCAAACAGGAAATTAGAGCTGTCTCCCTTGACATATTATGTGCCTTCGATACGGTCTGGCACCCCGCTCTGCTCACCAAACCCTCCTCCTTTGGTATCCATGGAAATCTCCACCCATGGCTGGTGGACTTTCTCTCTAGTCATAGTCAACGTGTGGCCCTGAATGGGTTTCTCTCATCTCCTCTTCCTGTTCAGGCTGGAGTTCCCCAAGGCAGTGTTCTGGGCCCTGTGCTTTTCTGGTCTTCAACAATGATCTCTCTGACTCTCTTGAAAATCCTCTCTATCTCTTTGCTGATGACTCTACTCTCTGTCGCTCCATTCCTCATCCCTCAGATCGGCAGTCAGCAGCCTCCTCACTCTGCAGACCTGGACAAAATCACAGACTGGGCAAACAAGTGGAACATGTCTTTCAATCCTGACAAATCTCACACTCTTACGGTCTCTCCGAAAAGACCGACTGGACAACCCTCCCATCCACTTTCTGAATAATCCTCTCCAAGAAGTTCTGTTACTCAAGCTTTTGAGTCTCACTATCTGCCATGATCTTTCCTGGGAAAACCACATTTCAAATCTGGCCTCCAAAGCCAGTCGCCGACTGGGCATCCTCCGTCGTGCGAAGTCCTTCCTTGGCACACCTGAGCTCCTCACCACATACAAGGCTTTCATCCGCAGCTCAATGGAATACTCCTCTCCCCTCTGGGCTGGTGCTCCTGCCTCACACCCAGCTCGTCTTCACGCTGTTGAAACCAAAGCATTCAGAATCATTGGAATCTCCCGCGATGAAGCTAACTCCGAGGGTCTTTCACTCACTCACCGCAGGCAGGTTGGTGGTCTTTCCGTCGTCTACCGACTCCTCTCCGGCCTTGCCCACCCAGCTCTTTCTGGGCTCTGTCCCCCAAATATTCCTGCAGGTCGCACAAGATCTGCCTGCAACCCTCTTATGGTTAAACTGCCAAAATCAAGACTCCCTGCTCACCTTCACTCCTTCATTCCTCTTTTCTCCTGCCTCTGGAGCAAACTCCCTCACTCTCTTCAATCCCACTCCACCCTCCAGGTTTTTAAAACAGCTGTTCACCACCATCTCTTATCTTCCCCCATCCAAAACCTTGATCTTTTCTACCCCCGCTAATTTCACCCCAAATCCACTTTTTTGAAACACCAACTTCTTTCCTGGAAGTCCTTGGTGTCCTTGTGTTTTATACTTCTCCCACCCCCCCCCCCCCTTCCCACGCCTCCTCCCCCAAAGCCCTCTCCCTCCCACACATCTCCCGATATCCCTGCTCTCAAATGTTGCGTTTGTGTGTTTCCCCTTCTCTCCCCATCTTGTCTACCGCTCCCTCTTTTTATATATCTTGTTTGTCTGTTTAATTTGTTTGTGTGATAAGTGTTAGCTCTTTCACGAGCCTCGAATCTGTATCCAAAAAAAACAAAAAAAAACAACTCCAATTATTTATGCAACGGACAGAAAAGGCACGCTCTCTGATTTTAGTCTTAAAATGAAGCGTCTTCAGCTTGAGTGAATGCCCTATTGTCCTGGTTGACTCCTCTCGTATGAAAAACTTCTTATAGTCCACATTATCCAATCCTCCGGGGGAAAAAAAAAAAAAAAAAAAAATCGAAAAGTACTCATAAATAAATATTGTAATTCTCCAACCCTTGCTGAACTCATAAATGTCCACTTTAATTCTACAACCCATACTGTATTCATAAATATACGCTGTAATTGTACACCCCATGCTGTATTCATAAATATGCACTGCAATTGTACATCCCATGCTGCATTCATAAATATATTCTGTAATTGTACACCCCATGCTGAATTCATAAATATACACTAATTCTACAGCCCATTCTGTACTCATAAGTATACTTAATTGACATGTGGGAAAATTACATGCCCAGACCATGCTCTTTGCTGATGTATCTATTTAAAATCCTCTCTATCTCTTTGCTCATGACGTTTTATGTGTCTGTTTGATTTTTTTGTGTGTGTGTGATTAATGTTAGCCCTTTCACGAGCCTCGATCTTGTATACAACAAACAAACAAACAAACAAACAAAAAAAAACAAGAATCGATCCCAGGTCCTCTGGTGAACTGCACCTCTGGTAAAAATTTCCCCAAATATGTCATTTATTTATTTATAATCCTGTTAATTTATATAATTTCATAAATATACACTGTAATTCTACAACCCATACTGTGCTCATAAATATGTATACTAATTTTATAACTTGCACCATACTCTATACTCACAATACGCACCTTATATACCACAGCTCGTACTGCACTCAAAACATGCACTCTACCTTCCACAATCCATACTGTACTCGTAAATATACACACTAATTTTATAACCGATAATGTCCTCATAATTCACTTCGTACATTCTATAACTCATAACTTGCACTGTTCTTGTAAGATCCAGCTGGAAGTCAGGAATTGTTTATCTGACATTTGAATGAACGGACATTTCGGTGAAAAATCAAACCTCAATGTCCCTTGTACAACAGGATTAATTTACAAACCCAAGACGAAGGTTATTTGAAGAACGTACTATTAGTACCATTTATTACATTTTGATGTCAACTAAGAATGAACCGGTATTTAAAGTAAAATTACAACCGTTTGGTTTTGCTTTATGCCGGTAGTCTTACCTGGGCCTAGTAGGCACCTCCACCTATCCTCGCCAATCCATGATGCCCTTTATGCTCTGAGACATCGATTGGTAAATGTGATTTATTTAATTATTGTGAGTGTAATCCCAATGAAGCTTTGGTGGGAGAAACCATCATTAAACTTTGTCGGTGCTTATAGTTGCATTCAAACCATCTGAAGCCTAATGGTGAGAGGTCTTCTGACAGGTGCAGCCCATTGGTGCCAGATGAGTAGTTGACACATTTTGGGCTTTGAGCTGATGCAGGCAATTTCATTCATTGATTGCTTCGTTGTCATGTGATCAGGTTGACATATTAAGTTACTGGAGTATTTTTACATTGTTTTCAACAACCTTGTTGTGAAGATGAATTACCCTGGTCACGACAAAGGTCGTGATGGTTAAAGAATCATTTCCATTCCTGATGTGTGTTCATACACCACCTGCCCTCCCCCAACCCCTCCCAAACGCCATTCCACTGTCCCATCTATTTCACCAAAAACCATTTTGCGTCAAAGGCATTGTAATCCACTTTCACAACATTCCATCATTCCCCTTCCCCTCCCAGATGATTCCATAGTTATAATATATAAACGATATAAAATATATACCTGTGTATCAATGAGTGCAATCTTCAACCCATTCAGAAATAGTGCTTTTACTTCCAAGGATTGATCAGTAAGTCTTTGGCCTGACATACCAGTGGAATAAATAACGGTGTCTTATGCTTAAGCTTAATTTTGTAAACAAAGGACGTTAATCATAATCGTACTAAAATATGCAATTTTGTGTCTGTCCGTCTGACGATTTTTGACCACGATACATTCGGTCGTTATTTATCCAATCTCAACCAAACTTGACAGGAGGACTAAGGGTCACATGATGAAGGTTGTAGCGAATTCATTTGCTCCCCTCCCAAAGGGGGGTTTTCGCCACTAATGGGGATGCTTGTTGAGGTGTGTATCCGTGTTAAGATAGCTTTGTCGTGGCATTTTTCCAAGGCCGCTTCGAATTACAAAACGAATGATAATAGCATACATAATATTAATGTTATTACTAAACAAAATTAATACTAACTAGAACTGCCACTTTAAAACTGCTGGCAGTGATGACCGGTTTACTCGTACCCACTTTTGATACAACCCCACTTTTGATACAACCCCACTTTTCATACAACCCCACTTTTCATACAACCCCACTTTCATTGGACATGCTTTGACACAACCCCCTTGGATACAACCCCGACACACACACACACACACACACACACACACACACACACACACACACACACACACACACACATCCCCCCTACCCCCTCCCACACACACACCCACACCCCTCCCCCCACACGCACACCCCTCCAAACACACACACACACACACACACACATCCCTCCCCCCCCCACACACACACATCCCTCCCCCCACACACACACACACATCCCCCCTACACACACACACACACACACACACACACACACACACACACACACACACACACGCACACACACACACACACATACACACACACATCCCCCCTACCCCCACCCACACCCCTCCCCCCAAACACACCCCTCCAAACACACACACACACACACACACCAACCCCCCCGCCCCCCCCCCCCACCTACACACACACATCCCTCCATCCCCACACACACACACACATCCCCCCTACACACACACACACACACACACGCCCCACCCCCAACACACACACACATATCCACACACACACACACACATACACAAACACGCGCACACCCCTCCCCCCACACGCACACACATATCCAGACAAACGCACATCCCCCACACACATCCCCCGACACACAACCCCCCCCCCCCACACACACCCACATCCCCACACACACACATTCCCCCTACCCCCCACCCACATCCACACACACATATCCACACAAACACACACACATCCCCCCACCCCATCCATTTAAAAAAATATTTTCGTTTAATTAACGATATCTGCCACCCGTCGAAGAACGTCATGCCGTGGCATGACGTCATCCATGGCCCGTGCCGTATGTCAGCGGAAGAACGAAGTATCCCGTCGATCGAACTTGGTCAAATTTTTCATGATTGTCACCAAATTTGTTGTGGTATTTTGTTAACTCATCCGAGGCAATACGACAATCGAAATCCGATTTGAAATCGGAGCCAAATTGGCGCCGCAAGGTCTGCCTGCACGCATGGATATTTTACCTGTGGAAGATTTCACTTTGGAAATGCGACCAATTTAAAATGTTAGATTTTGAATAACTTCGTCATTTTAAATCGGATTTCCACAAGATAAAGGTCACCATTGCTTGCAGATACCTCTCTTTCTCCTTAAAATTGAAGACAGGATGAACTTCAGAGCGAGAAATAAGCCGAGGCGGCGGAGAGTTTTACAATGTTATTTCCCAATGTGAATGACAATATCGTGTAGTTTTACAAAAATTCATCAGAATTTGCCGATTTGTTGCATTCGAATGTTAACACCCTCTAGCGACTGCCAAATCCGAAGACAATTTAATTTCGAGCTACCCTTAGCTCGTGAGGTGGTTATGTCACATGGCCTGGTCAAAAAAAAGTGTTGTGGTTCTTCTTCTTCAGGCAATAACAACTTCTAGTTTCCAGACCGTACATCCAATCATCTTGAGATTTTGCACACTTGTTACTCTTCATGACTTCTACTACAGTATGAAGTTTCACGTCGATCAATAAAGCGACTCAAGAGATATCCATTTAAAAAAATATATTTTCGTTTAATTAACGATGTCTGCCAAACCACGTGACCTATCGCAAATTCTAAAATGACATTTTAGTAGACTGACATGCTGTACAGATCTGTGAATTTTCTCCTCGATTGGATCAAAAATGAGGGAGGAGCTAGGTTTTAAAGGTTCATGCTTAAAAACATCATAACTCTGAAACCATGTGTCGGATGATGTCGTGCTCGGTGACGTTTTTGTTCGTCGTGGGTATGCGATTCTGCTTGCACAGTTTGGCCTCGATCTGTTCAGCCGTTGCAGAGAAAAAGGGGTTTTCGTGTTTTCACGAAAAACAATATGGCGGCCGAACCACGTGACCTGCGACGTCATAATTACCATTAAAATATTCTACAGACCGAGTCCCTCCTATGGTGAAAATTTTATCTCAATCGGCCCTATTATTGCAGAGAAAATGCTTTTTAAAGGAAATTAAAACTTAAAATGGCAATAGCACTGGGAGACGTGGCCTGGAAGGAAAAATGGTGTGTTTCTTCTTCTTTCAACAATAAAGACTTATAGCTTCGCGACCGTACATCCAATCACCTTGAAATTTTGCACACTTCCGACCGTACATCCAATCACCTCATCACCATAAGGATGGCGCCCACACCACGTGACCTATGACGTCATAATTAGCATGAAAAAATTCTAGGAGCCGAGAGGAACATTTGATGAAAATTTCCTGTCAATCCGACCAGCGGTTGCTGAGAACATTAATTATGATGTTTTCGGAGGTGCAAAATAGGGCGGAAGAATAATAATAATAATAAGAAAAACTCTAGCAGTAATAATAGGTTACTCTCCATTTCATGGAGAGTAAACCTAATAATGTCCCACCTCTCCAAGGGGTTTCTCCTCCTTGAACAAACGCTGCGTTAATATGTATATAGCTTGTCTGTGGTGTTTTTGTAGGAGCACCTTCACCAGAAGTAAAATATTATAACCCACCAACACATATGGTTACCTTTTTAAACAGTCACGAATGCTGTATAACACAAAACTGAAAGAAATTTGGAGGAATCCGGACATCAGTCAATGCTTATCACGTCGACAAAGCACCTGATTGAAGATCTACTTTCGTCTATATTCCCCACATAGGTTAATAACATGACCCTTCCTGCCGCTAATGTGGAGTTCTTCCAAGGCGTTTTTTGTGGCGTTTTTCCAAAGCTGCTTCTCATTACAAAAGTTACAAGAAAAAGCAATCAGAGATTGCAAACCCTCGCCAGGATGTATTTTCAGTGGTTTTTAAGGCTTTTGTATTAAAAGAAATATGGCGGCCGAACCACGTGACCGATGACGTCATCATTTTTTTCTCCACTAATTTATTCCTAGATTATGCTCAAGAAATTTCATCTTGATCGGATTACGGTTTGTACTTGTCGAATTGTGACGTTATAATGGAGGAACCTATGACATCGTCATTAACATATTTTATTCCCCATGGAGAGTTATTTTTCAATGAGCCATGTCTCAATTTTTTTTATTCAGCCCTTTCGGAGATATGGAGGTGCAAAGTTTTTTGTTTTTTCCAAGATGGCGGCCGAACCACGTGACCTATGACGTCATAATTATCATTTAAAAATTATACCAGTGGAGTTGCACCGATGGTGAAAATTTCCTGTCAATCAGACCAACGGTTGCAGAGAAAATCATATTTATTCTGTGCGGACAAACAGACAAACAGATGAAAAATCGGTCAGAGACCGAGGACTTGCTGGAATGTACTTTTTTATCGGCCATTTTCGACAAATATGGCGGCTGAACCACGTGACCGATGACGTCATCATTATTTGTTTTCTAAACTAATTTATTCCTTGATGATGCTCAAGAAATAATTGCATCTTGATCGATGAAGTTTTGTACTTGTCGAATTATGACGTCATAATGCAGGCACCAATGACATCATCATTAACATATTTTATTCCCCATGGAGAGTTCCTTACAATGAGCCATGTCGCAATTCTTTCTATTCAGCACTTTCGGAGATATAGAGGTGCAAAGTTTTTTGGTTTTTCCAAGATGGCGGCCGAACCACGCGATCGATGACGTCATCATTTTTTTTTCTCTGCCAGTTTATGCCGTCATGTCACTCAAGAAATTGCATCTTGATTGGATGAAGTTTTGTACTTGTCGAATTATCGAATTATGACGTCATAATGGAGGCCATGGGCCGAGAGAGTTAAAACCTGGGCACAGTCTATTCCAGGGCAAGACAAATATGTGTGTAAAGTTTGGCGATTTTATGTGCAATGGTGTAGATGTAGTACTGCGCACAGACAGACAAACAGACAAACCAACCAATCAACATACTTGCCGGAATCTTTTCCGGCAAATAACAAACAGACAGACAGACACAAACAGACAAACAAACGGACTCAAATGCAATACCCTCTTCTCAGGCGAGGGTAACTAGAATGGCACTCGGTAGAGCCCATACCTCCACCAGGCTGAACAGTTTATGTTTTGTATCACATTGATAGGCCGGATCTGGATTCAGACCTGAACCAAAATCTAATCTGCTTGTTGTCACCAAACCAACTCGTCCACCAACTTTCGTCCAAATCCGTCTATAACTTTTTGAGATATCGTGCTATATATCAGTTTTAGTCCTGTCACTGAATGGTGAAGAATCACTTAAAATAATTCTACCAGCCGGATCCGAACCCTGAAATTCACCGAAATCTAACCATTTTGTCCTTGTCACATACACTACATCTCTGCCAAACTTCATCCAAATCCATCCACAACTTTTTGAGATATCTTGTTCACAAACAGACAGACAGGGGTGTAAACATAACCTCCATCCACCTTCGGTGGCAGAGGTAATGACAACACTTATGATATTGATAATAGCATAATACTAATTATATTACAAAGCAATATCCCAACTCCCCAAGGGGGTTTTGGACTTGCGATATTGCCCTTCTCTTGAACCCCCCCGCCCCCCCTCCCCCCCCCCCCAGACACCCTCGCAGACGTAAATTTTATTATCGGGAATTTAGAATGGTGAGGCGCACGGTCTGGTCTTTTCAATGACCTGATCTAACATAAGTAATAGTAACTAGAACGGGCACTCGGTAGAGCGCATACCTTCGCCGCAGCTACTGTTCTGTACTTGGCATGGGAGTGTAGGGAACAGAACAGTGAACAGTTTGGTGCTGATTTCATGCAAATCGGATAAGAATTGACCGAGTTATGACAAAAAACGCACATTTTGCAAGGTCGTGACCCCCCTGACATTTGACCCCCAACCGCTAACAAGGGTAATGTCTTCACTGGGTCATGTCGTATATCACAAGATCGGGCATTGAATTCTGAACATTTTGGCATTAGTTGCATGCCAATTGGATAAAAATTGACCGCGCTATGGTAAAAATACGATTTTGACCTTTTCGTGACCTTGACCTTGACCTTTGACCCGATTGCTCCCAAAATCTAATCAAATGTGTCCCGTATAATAACCAATCATCCCACCAAATTTCATGCAATTCGGTTGAATACTTTTTGAGTTATGCGAATAACATACACACACACACACACACACACAGACATACAAATAAATACACAGCGATCAAAACATAACCTTCCGCTTTTGCGAAGGTAATAACTAGAACTGCCACTTAAAACTGCTGGCAGTGATGACCGGTTTATTCGCACACATTTTTGATACAACCCCACTTTCATTGGACATGCTTTGACACAACCCCCTTGGATACAATCCCGACACACACACACACACACACACACACACACACACACACACACACACACACACACACACACATCCCCCCTAACCCCACCCCCACCCCTCCCCCCAAACGCACACCCCTCCAAACACACACACACACACACACACACACACACACACACCAACCTCCCCCTCCCCCCCCCCCCGACCTACACGCACACATCCCTCCCCCCCACACACACACACATCCCCCCCTACACACACACACACACACACACACACACACACACCACCCCCAACACACACACACACACACACACACACACAGACACACACACACACACACACACACACACACATCTCGTTTTGTCATTTCTGTTCCTCACAATTCTATCTCTTTTATACGCACGCACGCATGCACACACACACACACACACACACACACACACACACACACACACACACACACACAAACACACATCCAACCGCCCCTCCTCCACACACACACCCCATCCACCCCACCCCACATACACACATATCCACCCCCCACACACCTACACGCAAACAACCCCACACCCCTCCCCCCACATGCACACCCCTCCACACGTACACACACACACACCCCCCACCTCCACACATACACACACACACACCCGCCCCCCTCCATACGCACACCCCAACCCCCCCCCCCCCCCCCACACACACACAGACATCCACGCACATCCACACACACACACACACACACACACACACACACACACACACACACACACACACACACACACACACACACACATTCCCCCTCCCCCCACATGCACACACCTCCACACATACACACACACACACACACACACACACATCCAACCCCCCCTCCTCCACACACACACCCCAACCCCCACCCCCACATACACACATATCCACCCCCCACACACACACACCCACACACACACACATCCACACACACGCACATCCACACACACACACACATGAACACATCCCCACGTGCATACACACACAAACACACACACACGAACACACATTCCCAGACCCCCCCCCACACACCCTCCCCCCACCTCCACACATACACACACACACATCTGCCCCCCCTCCATATGCACCCCCCCCCCACACACACACACACACACACACACACACACCCGCACATCCACACACACGCACATTCCCCATCCCCCCCCCCCCCCCCACACACACACACCCCTCCACACATACACACACACACATCCAACCCCTCCTCATCCACACGCACACCCCAACCCCCCCCAACATACACCCATATCCAGCCCCACCCCCCCCCCCCCCCACACACACCCACACACACACACATCCCCACATCCACACAATCCACAAACACACACACACAAACACATCCCCACATGCATACACACACACACACACACATACACACATCCCAGACCCTTCCCCCCCCCCACACACACACACACACACCCTCCCCCCCACCACACACACACCCACCCACTCACACATACCCCCACCCCCCCCCCCCACCCCTAACACACACACACACACACACCAAACCCCTCCCACACACACATCCCTCCCCTCCCCCCCCACACACACACCACACACACATCCACACATGTCAATCCATGCACTGATTGCAGAAAAAGCCATTTTACAAAGAAAATTAACCTGATATTGCAGCCAGAATTATTTATTTTATCTGAGAAGCTAAACGATTCTTCTTCTTCTTTAGTTGCTCACAACTTTATGTCGAATGCGATCATGTTTAAAAAAAGTCAGAATTTGAGCAAATCTGTTTCATTCGTCTGTTAATCGACCTCATCTATTGAGAAATCTGCAATTGGAATTTTATTTGAGGTTCAAATGACCGCGGGAGTTCGCGTTATCGTGACCACGTCCTGGAAGGACAAAAGGGTGCCTTATTCTTCTTTAGTACCTCAAACTGGGTGACATGCGATCGATTTAAAAAAAAGTCAGAATTTGAGCAAATCTGTTTCATTCGTTTGTTAATATGCCTCACCTATTGACAAATCCTCAATTGGAATTTCATTTGAGGTTGAAATGACCGCGGGAGATCGTGTGACAGTGATCACGTCCTGGAAGGGACAAAAGGGTGCGTTCTTCTTCTTTAGTACCTCAAACTTTGGGTGAAATGCGATCGATTTAACAAAAGTATGAATTTGAGCAAATCTGTTTCATTCGTTTGTTAATAGACCTCATCTATTGAGAAATCTGCAATTGGAATTTTATTTGAGGTTCAAATGACCGCGGGAGATCGTGTGATAGTGATCACGTTCTGGAAGGACAAATCGGTGTGTTTCTTCTTCTTTCAACAATAAAGACATAGCTTCGAGACCGTACATCCAATAATCTTGAAATTTTGCACCCTTGTTCCGCTTAATGAGAGCTACATTGCATTAAATATTCAAGTCGATTCATGCAGTGGTTCAAGAATTACAAGCTTTTTAAAATTTAACTTCCATTATTTATTGCGGCCAAACCATGTGACTTATCAAAACGTCTCAAGTAACGTTGAAACATACCCCCATGAGGAACATTTGTGTAAAGTTTCCACTCGACATCTCCATAAATTATGGAGGGGATACCATTTCTAGTTTGAGCTTTAAAACGTCATAACTCTGAAACCATGTGTCGGATGACGTCGTGCTCACTGACCTTTTTGTTCGTCATGGGTATGCGAATATGCATGCCAAGTTTGGGCTCGATCCGTTCAGCCGTTGCAGAGAAAAAGGTTTTTTTGTGTTTTTTCACGAAAAACAAGATGGCGGCCGAACCATGTGACGTATGACTTCGAAAGTTTTTGCATTGAGTTTTTTTTAACTAAGCATCTGGGAAAAAAATCCCATTTTCGGGGGAGAAAATTTTTTGTTTGACGAATTCTAACCTCTTAACGTTAGCATTTTTAATATACTCGATACACATGTCTTTTGTTCCCATTGAAGAGTTCTTTAGAATGAGCCATTCCTCAAATTTTTCCATTGAGCCGTTTCGGAGATACAGAGGGGAAAAGTTGAATTTGTTTTACAAGATGGCGCCCACACCACGTGACCTATGACGTCATAATTAGCATTAGAAAATTTTAGGAGCCGAGACGATCATTTGATGAAAATTTCCTGTCAATCCGACCAGCGGTTGCTGAGAACATTAATTATGAAGTTTTCGGAGGTGCAAAATAGGGCAGAAGAATAATAAGAAAAACTCGCAGTAATAATAGGTTTCCTCTTCATTTCATGGAGAGTAAACCTAATAATAAGGATAATAACATGACTCCTCCTGCCGCTCCTGTAGTGAGCAGATGTACTTGTGTATAAACAAATATCAATTTTGTCAGCAGGACTCAATGACTTTTTGATGTCTGGTTATAGACCTGCTTGCTGATGGTTGATACGTCGGGAGCACTAAATACCAATTTGTAAGGTCTCCCGCCAACCTCGGCATGTGAATTAAGACAAAAGTAAGAGAGAATGACAGATTAGTTTTTTTTCTTCAAAAGTCACTGTGCTTCGTGATTATAATCCAATATGGCTGCTGTAATAAAAAGCTCATATCAGAATACCTTTTTGTTTGTGGTTTGGACCTGCAGTAAGTAAGAAATCGAGGTACAGCTGATTAGCCGTGGGAAAGTGTTCCAATTTGCTTTAGAAAGCAAGCTTTGCTGCATCGTCTGGTATCCCGTGTATGTTCTCAACTGAAATGCATTTCCCACCCTAATTCTTGCTATGAAGCAGGGCTTTGCCTCTTGTCTCATGTATAAGTTTCAGGAATCATCCATAAGTGTACTGTGTGTTTTGACTCAATTTGCAATGTTCCACATTGCGTCTAAATGTGTCATTGCTGTGAATTTGTTTCAATTTATCTTCAATGCCTGCCCTTCTGCTCCCTTCACCACACCTTTCCCAATCCAGTCCCAGTTATTTCCTATCGATATTGCTAGAACTGCAACCAATTACCAAGCACTGCTCTAAATTTCCATGTGTGATAGAAGGATAGCTTAAAGGGATGGGCACTTGCCTTTGAGCTGTCTGGCCTGGATTCGCTTCTCGACCGAGCTACAAACTCAACGCTGGTGTTTCACATGCAGGGCGATGCATCAGTGTGTGGAATGTCGATCATAAGGACGTAAAGACAGAGGACCCATCTGCTCCCACTGGTGATGACTGTTAAAGATCACATGATGTCTTTGACGAAGAATAGACGAGTTATCTCCAGAACCCTGACAAAAATGAAATTTCTGTCCAATCACCTTCGATTGAATATCTGGCCTGGTCAGCTAGCTAGTTCATGAAAGCCTATGGGGAAAAAAACTTTCCCTAGCCGATTCCACAAGAAGATAGGAATAAATAGGGCCATGAAAGTAGTAGTAGTAGTTGTAGTAGTAGTAGTCGTATAGTAGTAGTAGTAGTAGCAGCGGTAGTTGGTTAGTTGCAGCTCAGAAAACGATGCAAATTTACCCCAAAAAACAAGATTGAAATTGATTGAAAGCAAATGTGAAAAAAGGGATGCCTTTCGACTGGTGCTCGGAGTGTGCAAACGACATTAATTGAAAGAAAGAATTTCTGTGTATATATGGCCGGCTGGACATATTTTCTGTGGTCTCACCGTCGAGACACGTTCTTCCTCCCTGACTGCCTTCATGCAGGAGAAATCAGGAGTGGAACTTAGAAAGAAATACAAGTCTGTTGAGGGAGATTTGCAGCCGTTGTTTGTGGTTTTCTACTCCTGAAATAAATAGTTAATGTTGTGCCGGTGGCGACGTCCTCATTTCAATGGATTGCTGCAATCATTCTGGCTGGCTGTGCTCTTCAGCAGTTCTAAGTGCCTGCTTGCACAACCATTATATATATATATATATATATATATATATATATATATATATATATATATATATATATATATATATACGTATATATATCTATACATATATATATATATATATATATATATATATATATATATATCTATCTATAATTCCAGTAATCTCTGTCTGTCTGTACGTTTGTCTGTGACCGCTGTTTCTCGACAACCACGGGTCCGATATACTTTTAACTTGCCAGGTATATTGCTGGGGACCCGAGGATGTGCCTTTTCAAGGTTTCATATTAATCGGACAATTACTTACCGAGCTATGTCCAAAAAACGATTCAACCAATCAGAGAGCAGCGAACGATCGCGTGTGCCGAACGTGGCGGACACACTCTGCCTCGGATGGCACATTTGAGAGCGTATTCATTTATTTCACGTTTGCAAACTATGTTGGCGTTAAACTACGTTTTAAAACTAATAAAAACGAATTTGCGATTCATTCGCTTTCCTGCGCGTTTGTGCACGCGATGGCGATTTCTTTACCAAACTCCGGAAGCCGTTCGCTTTGGACCAAACCATTGCATGTAAATAGAGGGGGGGGTTCTGTGGTCGTTGCGAATGGACCAAACCATTCATGTAAATAGAGGGGGGGGATTGTCACTGTACTCGCAAGCCGTTCGCCGTTCGCTTTGGCGTTGCGAATGGACCAAACCATTTCATGTAAATAGAGGGGGGGGATATAATTTTAGATAGATATATAGTACGGGCATATATATAGTACGGGCATGCCCTAGTCTATCTATAATTCCAGTAATCTCTGTCTGTCTGTACGTTTGTCTGTGACCGCTGTTTCTCGACAACCACGGGTCCGATATACTTTTAACTTGCCAGGTATATTGCTGGGGACCCGAGGATGTGCCTTTTCAAGGTTTCATATTAATCGGACAATTACTTACCGAGCTATGTCCAAAAAACGATTCAACCAATCAGAGAGCAGCGAACGATCGCGTGTGCCGAACGTGGCGGGCACACTCTGCCTCGGATGGCACATTTGAGAGCGTATTCATTTATTTCACGTTTGCAAACTATGTTGGCGTTAAACTATGTTTTACAACTAATAAAAACGAATTTGCGATTCATTCGCTTTCCTGCGCGTTTGTGCACGCGATGGCGATTTCTTTACCAAACTCCGGAAGCCGTTCGCTTTGGACCAAACCATTGCATGTAAATAGAGGGGGGGGATTGTCACCACTCGCAAGCCGTTCGCTTTGGACCAAACCATTTCATGTAAATAGAGGGGGCGGGGGGGGGGATATAATTTTAGATATAGATATAGTACGGGCATGCCCTAGTATATATAATTTTATTTGATGTAATATACGAATACTCTTTACAGTGCGTTGGTGATGCCGAAGCAGTTTCTTGGCAAGGATTACACTGGGTCATTTTGCCATTTGCTACCTAGTGCTTTGTCCGTGCGCTATCCTTTTAAATGCTGAGCGCCAAGCAAGGAAGCATGTGTACAGTGCATTCAGAAAGTATTCAGACCCCTTCACTTTTTTCACATTTTGTTATGTTGCAGCCTTATGCTGAAATCGTTTAAATTCATTTTTTCCCTCATCAATCTACACTCAATACCCCCATAATGACAAAGAGAAAACAGGATTTTAGAAAGTTTTGCAAATTTATTAAAAAGAAAAAACTGAAATATCACATTGACATAAGTATTCATACCCTTTGCTATGATACTTGAAATTGAGGTCAGGTGCCTCCCATTTCTCTTGATCATCTTTGAGATGTTTCTACACCTTGATTGGAGTCCAACTGTGGTAAATTCAATTGATTGGACATGATTTGGAAAGGCACACACCTGTCTATATAAGGTCTCACAGCTGACAATGCATATCAGAGCAAAAACCAAGTCATGAGGTCGAAGGAACTGCCTTCAGAGCACAGAGGCAGGATTGTGTCGAGGCACAGATCTGGGGAAGCCTACAAAAAAATTTCTGCTGCATTGAAGGTTCCCAAGAGCACAGTGGCCTCCATAATTCTTAAATGGAAGAAGTTTGGAACAACCAGGACTATTCCTCGCGCTGGCCGCCCGGCCAAACTGAGTAATCGGGGGAGAAGGGCCTTGGTAAGAGAGGTGACCAACAACCCGATGGTCACTCTGGCTGAGCTCCAGAGATCCTGTGTGGAGATGGGAGAAACTTCCAGAAGGACAACCATCACTGCAACACTGCATCGATCTGGGTTTTATGGTCGAGTGGCCAGATGGAAGCCTCTCCTCAGTGAAAGACACATGAAAGCCCGCTTGGAGTTTTCCAAAAAGCAGCTAAAGGGCTCTCAGACTGTGAGAAACCAGACTCTGTCGTCTGAGGAAACCAGGATTTAACTGTTTGGCTTCCGTCTGGCCACTCTGCCATAAAGCCCAGATCGGTGGAGTGTTGCAGTGATGGTTGTCCTTCTGGAAGTTTCTCCCATCTCCACACAGGATCACTGGAGCTCAGCCAGAGTGACCATCGGGTTGTTGGTCACCTCTCTTACCAAGGCCCTTCTCCCCCGATTGCTCAGATTGGCCGGGCGGCCATCTCTAGGAAGAGTCCTGGTTGTTCCAAACTTCTTCCATTTAGGAATTATGGAGGCCACTGTGCTCTTGGGAACCTTCAATGCAGCAGAATTGTTTTGTAGCCTTCCCCAGATCTGTACCTCGACACAATCCTGTCTCTGAGCTCTGCAGGCAGTTCCTTCGACCTCATGGCTTGGTTTTTGCTCTGATATGCATTGTCAGCTGTGAGACCTTATATACCCAGGTGTGTGCCTTTCCAAATCATGTACAATCAATTGAATTTACCACAGGTGGACTCCAATCAAGGTGTGGAAACATCTCAAAGATGATCAAGAGAAATGGGAGGCACCTGAGCTAAATTTCAAGTGTCATAGCAAAGGGTATGAATACTTATGTCAATGTGATATTTCAGTTTTTTCTTTTTAATAAATTTGCAAAACTTTCTAAAATCCTGTTTTCTCTTTGTCATTTTGGGGTATGAGTGTAGATTGATGAGGGAAAAAATGAATTTAAACAATTTCAGTATAAGGCTGCAACATAACAAAATGTGAAAAAAGTGAAAGGGTCTGAACACTTTCTTGAATGTATTGTATATATATATATATATATATATATATATATATATATATACTCAAAGGCAAAAGTTATTGTGACACACAAACAACAAACAGAATCCAGTAACATCTTATCCGCGGTCCGTAACAATATATATATATATATATATATATATATATACATATATATATATATATATATATATATATATATATATATATATATATATATATATATATATATATATATATATATATATATATATATATATATATATATATATATATATATATATATATATATATATATATATATATATATATATATATATATATATATATATATATATATATATATATATACTCAAAGGCAAAAGTTATTGTGACACACAAACAACAAACAGAATCAGTGTTAAACTTTTACTGCCGCGAATGAAATGTTATTACATGGAAAGACAAATGTTTCAAGGTATGGTAACGATCAACAGTCCAGAAGAACAGTGCACCTGGCATATGCAAATGAGCCACAACACAAGAGGGGGTTCACAAGCAAGTTCACACAGTCAGTAGCGAGTGTGTCCACCTTGTGCATTGATGCAGGCCTGGCACCTTCGCCTCATTGAGGCCACTAAACGTCGATGAAAGTCCTTGGGAAGATCATTCCATATCCGAGGAAGGATTTGGTGGAGTTCCTGCAGCGTTTTTGGAGGATTCGGATGACGTCGTAAACGTCGCTCCATTTCATCCCAGACGTGTTCAATGGGTGACAAATCAGGGGATCTTGCAGGCCAGGGTAACACATTAACATTGTTCTGATTAAAATACTGCTGTACAACTCGAGCAACGTGTGGTCTGGCATTATCGTGTTGAAACGTCACTCTAGGGCCGTTCTGTTGCAAAAACGGTAAAGCGGCCATTTGCAAAATCTCGTCTCGGTACCTCACAGCATTCAAGTTCCCCTCAATCACAATCATTGGCGTTCTTGCTGCAGCTGTTATCCCACCCCAGATCATAATGCCCCCACCTCCAAAACGATCCCCTTCCAGAACACATGGCCTGATGTAACGTTCACCTGTGCACCTGTAGACACGTGTCCTACCGTCAGCTCGGTGAAGCTGTGCCAAATGGTGTTTCTATGGACGTTGAATCGACGAGCAACATCACGCTGCGAGGTACCAGACTGAAGCATACCTATAGCTCTCCATCTGTCATTTTCCCCGAGGCGTGGCATGTCGAACTTATTCCAAAACGATGAATAGAGGTGTTTTTCTGACTTCTGCACTTCTTAAGACTGCATTGAGTGGAAATGATAAGCGTCTGGTTGTCTGGCCTTTTAAAGTGAACATTGCTGGCCATTTTTCTCGAATATGTCATGCTTCTTGCAAATTTCATGCAATTTGAACAACTGCTTGGTTGCGTTTCTTCGACCATTTTAACACACTCTTTCTCTGGTTCAAATCCAAAAATTCATTCACAAGATTACCAATGAAAAAATTCCATGTCACAATAACTTTTGCCTCTGAGTATATATATATATATATATATATATATACAGTCATGGCCAAAAATATTGGCACCCTTGCTCTTTTTTCAAATAAAGCACCATTTCTTCCAGAAAATTGTTGAAATAAAAAATATTTTGGTATCCACATGTGTATTGCTTTCGTTTGCAGTGGAACAGCTGTGGGGAGATCGGAGACTGTATGACAAGTTGTTAGGGTGAGATATGAACTGCTTCTTTGGAAGGAATTCAAGCAGCTTACTGTTTTAAGCAGCTAACAACACCGCGACAGACCCTTACCATCGTACATGACTCGCTTTGGGCGTCATTCACACTTCCAAACACGATATTTATGAGAGTACATTTTGCTGTTGACCATTTCTCTTTGTTGTGACTTTTATTTTTCATTGACGGTCAACTTCTCTTATTCTACAACATCATGTGTCTGTTTTGTACTTTCTGTTCGATTAATGCACTCGGAGTAGGAGTACTGTGTTGACATCATTTTGCCTTGGATTTTATGATGTAAGTATGCTCTTGTTGATCTGGGGATTTCCTTTACCTAGTGTCCCTGGAAGAGGTACGAGTGGGCGGAAAGGTGGCAGTTTGAAAAAAGAGAATTGACTCGGAATCCGAACGGCTCGTATGTCTTTTCTTCCACGCTAAAGTATTACAGCCTTTCCCACAATTCGCCATCATTTCAAATGGAGATAAAAATTGAATCTATGAGATGTTTACATTGTTGATTATTAAGAATTCTGATGATCTGAAACCTTGACTTTAATAAAAACAAGTATTTTTCTCCAGTGATGCAGAAAAGTCGGTTTTGAAGAGAAATCTTTACATTTCTTACATTTCTCTGTGTTAATGGTGTTGTTGGTGTTGGTGTTGGGTGTTGTGTAAACCCTGGTGTTGGGCTAGCGGCTAGGGAGCCGGCTTAGGATCCTAGGATCCTGGGTTCGAATCTCGGTCGATCGCTGAATTAACGCCAGGGGGGTTGACTCAGCCTGTCATCCTTCCGAGGTCGGCTAATTGAGTACCAGTTCACTGGTAATTCCCTGTTTGTCGCTAAAGGCGGCAAAAAAGGGTTGGCGTCAGGAAGGGCATCCGGCCGTAAAACATTGCTTCGAAAAGGGGACCAAAAAAACAACAACAACCACGGTTCCCGAAAAAGGCCAACCCCCGCTTGCGGGGAAAAATGGCCTCTAAAGGTGTTTTTTTTTTGTTTTGTTTTTTTAATGGACTACCTTTTACTTGTTTGGTGTGCTTCACAGAGGTTGTAGAAATCAGTGGCTGCAGTTGATTATCTCTGAAATTATCTCCCAAAATGTAAGGAATTGTTGCTGCGAGATGTTCATAGTGATTGGTTCCTTAATTGCTGATGTCACGAACTGGAGGATTCTGGTTGACCCGAACAAATTATTCTGACACAATTTGTTATTGAGTATATGTTTTGTTCTGCCCTTTTCTGATCAGGTGCATATAGACAACAAACGAGGCTCAGTGAGATGTGTGGCCTTTTTATTGGCCCTTCTTACAGCAGCAGCTTGTAAGCTGGGAATGGTTATGTAATATTAGCTCGTGCTCTGTACAGTCTGTTCAACACAGATACATGCCAGACCCGAGTAATCGATATTCCTCGTGTGATTGTCGCCTACCAGTCACAATAGTATCCTTGCAGTGCATGCCCTTACAAATCGCGATGATGGCCTTTGTATATAACATTATTGTTAAATTTCATTTGTGAAACTTCAGTTGAGAAATGTGAAATTCAAGTGTTATGGAAGCATACCTGTTGACGCTAATGCATGGTTTACGGGGTTTATTCCTCCTCTGGGCGGTAATCGTAAGATATGATTGCAATTCGCATATTTGACGTCTGTGTGGATGATGACGTGATTACCTGTGTTGAAACATTGATGATGTGGTTATGTAAGTTGCTGATCGGTATTGCCCTTTTCCTTTCTGAAGTACTTTTAATCACCAGTGTTGCAATTAGTAAACTAGAACTGCACTCAGAGCGCATAGTCTCACCTCATGCGTTCATTCTGAACAAAAATACCATCGTTAACTGAACACCTTACTGTTATGGCCCATATATCTGTATCGTCCATGCACCCATTATGTCACATAGTTTCTTGGCATGGGCTATGAACGTCATAAAAGAAATTCTTCACTTGCATCGGGTCATAGATCAGATATATGAAGTTTCAGATTTTTGGATTAAGATTTCAATTCAACAAATTATGGCTGGAATACGACTTCACCGATGACATCATTAGGGAGTTGATGACATATGACAAGTTTTAAAAAATTTCGTTGTGGTTTTGGAGAAAATTATGTCCAAATTTTTTCTTTTAATCCATTATGGCTGCCATATCATGTGACCAATGCTGTCAGCATTAAAATATTCTCCATGGAGATTTCCTCCTGTGTTTAAAGTTTCACATCGATCGGACAAGCATTTGCGGGGACACACATTTTTGGGTAGGGTTATATATTCAACCAATTATGACTGGAATACCACTTCACTGCTGATATTGTTGTTATCACCTTATATACCCCCATGGAGAGTTGGTGACATATGCCAAGTTTCATTTTTTTTTCCTCGAGCAGTTACGGAGAATACAATTTTTAAAGCGAAAATATAGAGATGCAGACACACACACACAGACAGAGAGACAGACACACACAGACAGGGGCATTGCAATAGTGTTCGGGGCGAGACTAATAAATAGGGGTATGGAATAGTCAGGTTCACTATGTTTTTTCGTTCAAATTTTTTGGAGATTAGCAAAACTATACATTTTTGGAATATTCAGAGCATAAGGAATCCAAAAATTAATGTTGGCATTTGCGTAGACACTTTTGCGAAAATGACACTCAGGACAGTGATGAAGATCTGTAAAAAGCATATTCCTGAATGGTGTAGACCTAGTAGATCCTGTGTATAGGACTTTTAGTTCAATCTGATACTAACAAGGCTGCTTTCTTGCTTTATAAACCCATACCTATAACTTCAAAGGACTTGCAATATCATGTATCTATCTATCTATAATTCCAGCAATCTCTGTGTGTATGTTTGTATGTTTGTATGTTTGTATGTATGTTTGTCTGTGACCGCTGTTTCTCGACAACTACCGGTCCGATATACTTGAAACTTGCCAGGTATATTGCTGGGGACCCGAGGATGTGCCTTTTCAAGGTTTGAAATTAATCGGACAAGCAGTTACCGAGCTATGTCCAAAAAACGATTCAACCAATCAGAGAGCAGCGAGCTATCACGTGTGCCGAACGTGGCGAACAGACTCTGCCTCGGACGGCACATTTGAGAGCGTATTCATTTATTTCACGTCTGCAAACTATGTTGGCGCTATGTTGGCGTTAAACTATGTTTTAAAACTAATAAAAACTAATTTGCGATTCATCGTAACTGCGATATACGACCTTCCGGAGCTCCCGTGAGAGCGTGCGCCATTACGGATAGTAATTCAATTAAAAACATAAAAACATTGTCCCAATTCAGTCAGAGCGAAGGGCGTTGTTTTAAGCGAAGAGCGTTTTATTTTTCCCCTTAAATTCAGTCGCCGGACGGTGAAAGCTTTTTTTGGGGGGCAGCTACTGGCAGCCACGTACGGCCAATCACAGGACACGTTGTTGTGTCGACGTGCCGTGTTGTTTTCCCTCGCGGTTTGGAATGTTTTTCCTTTTCATTTTTTTTCTCTTCCTTACGGAAGTACGGGCATTTCCTTAAATTTGCGATTCTTTCGCTTTCCTGCGCGTTTGGGCACGCTATGGCGATTTCTTTACCAAACTCCGCAAGCCGTTCGCTTTGGACCAAACCATTTCATGTAAATAGAGGGGGGGGGGATTGTCACCGTACTCGCAAGCCGTTCGCTTTGGACCAAACCATTTCATGTAAATAGAGGGGGGGGATATAATTTTAGATATAGATATAGTACGGGCATGCCCTAGTATATATAAAACACAGTTTGTGTGTGTGTAATGTTACCGATAGACTCCTAAACGGAGAGGCTTACGTGCTTGATATTTGACATAGACATGGCCATTGAGCGTGGGACGAACATGGCCGAACTCAAAATATTTGACGATCCATATTTTTTATTCATATTTACCTCAGCGCATTTCAGCGAAGTACCCGCTAATCTCAGCCGGTTCCAGAGCAGCTCGCTGATTCGCTCAGAGCGATCACGTGATGTTCCATTCCCGCCGCCAGACTGATTTGCTCAGAGTGATCACGTGATGTTCCATCCCGTCACACGTCACTTCACCTTTTATGCGATCGTGTTTTGTATCGATTTTGTGCGATATGAATTAAATGTCTTTGAAACAGCTGTGAAACGTCTTTCCACAACCCTTCCGTAACCGATTGGAGCAGTTTCTTGCCGCACAAAACGAGATCCGCGAAGCGAGTTGGTCGAGTCGTGCTGACCAAGATGGCGACACGGCGGCTTCACTTTTCACGGAGTATGAGCGTTCTATATATTTTCAATTCAATGCGCCCGTGATTTATGGCAAAGACATGACCATTGGGCCTTCACGGTGTAATTTATGCGAGGCTTTTGTCCGAGTGAGCTTGAGTCGAGAGGGCGAATGTACGGGTTGGGAATGTTCGGGTCTCCCTTCCCCCGCCCGGCAACGCCGGTACTGGAGGACGTCACAGGATCGGTGAGTCTCCAAAATCCGCATCGTGCTGTTGCGAATATGCAGGACTATGTCCGATTGTTGTGCTGCTCTCTGACCATGAGAACTGCAACGTCATTGTTGACTGGCCATCCCCTTCCCTCCCCCTTCCCCCTCCCCCCACCATCCCTCCTTCCCTTCCCCCTCCACCCTACCCCTCCCCTTCTCCCCTCCGCCCTCCCCTTCTCCCCTCCCCCTCCATTTCCCCCTCCCCCTCCATTTCCCCCTCCCCCTCCCTTTTCCCCCTCCCCCTCCCCCTCCCTTTTCCCCCTCCCCCTCCCCCTCCATTTTCCCCCTCCCTTTTCCCCCTCCCTTTTCCCCCTCCCTTTCCCCCTCCCTTTCCCCCTCCCCCTCCCCCTCCCTTTCCCCCTCCCCCATACCCCTCCCTTCCCCCTCCACCCTACCCCCTCCCCTTCTCCCCTCCCCCTCCCTTTTCCCCCTCCCCTCCCCCACCCTTCTCCCCTCCCCCCCCTCTTCTCCCCTCCCCCCCGTTCCCCTCCCCTCCCCTCCCCCCTGTTCCCCTCCCCTCCCCTCCCCCCCATTCCCCTCCCCTTCCCTCCCCTCCCCCCTCCCCTCCCCCGCCCAGCAATGCCGGGTACTTCTGCCGGGCCCCCTCCCCCCTCCCCCCACCTCTCCCCCCTCCCCCCTTCCCCCCTTCCCCCTTCCCCCTCCCCCCTCCCTCCTCCCCTCCTCCCCTCCCCCCTCCCCCCCTCCCATCCCTCACCCTCCCCATCCCCCCCTCTTCTCCCCTCTCCCCCTCCCACTCTTCTCCCCTCCCCCCCGTTCCCCTCCCCTCCTCTCCCCCCCCGTTCCCCTCCCCTCCCCTCCCCCGCCCGGCAATGCCGGGTACTTCTGCTAGTTATGTAATAGTTATATCACAAATATAAAGACAATGTTTTTCAATTACCTTTGTTTGTTGCTTTTCTATAATCCTGAGCACTATTTTGAGGCCTTTATTGGATTCCTTTTTTGACCCAGAAAACATAGGATTAGCATATTTAATTAAGTTTCTAGGTTGACTAGAAGCCGAGATAGCGCAAAATATGTGTTTTATGGTGGCCATTTTGAAAATCCAAAATGGCGGCCATGCAGGTGTCTGTGCAAATGCCAGCATTGATTTTCGGATTCTCCATGCTCTGATGATTCCAAAAATGTACAGGTTTGCTAATCTCCCAAAATTTTGAACGAAATTATATTTGTTAACATAGTGAACCTGACTAGAAAGCAGTAGGGTATGAATGCGAGTGAGACAATGTGAGCGATTTATGCTTAGAGGAAAAATGTGAGGTGCATATGTAAAACCTCACCCAGAAGGGTGGGTAAAGAGGCAAAACACTGACAGAGAGAGCTCTTTATAATTGTGATGCCCTTTGTGAGTCTAGCTAGACGAATTGGGAATTATTGTAGGGATAGCAAGAGAAAGAAGTGTATGTCAGTGATGGAGATATATCCCCATGCTAGGGACCTACTGGCTCGTCCCTCGCTCCTTTGCCTTGTGCTTGATCAGCTGCTGCGCCGATCTCCCAGCGCCATCTGGCGCAGCTCGTCCTGGCTTCAGTGCAACCGTTCCTGGCTCCAGTGCAGACTCCAAGGATGGTCTCTCCTTTCTCGGCACGTACAGGCAGGAGGGTTGGCTTCATTCAGTCCCGAGTGCATGTCAACAGCGACGATCCGTCTGACAGACGGTTCCGCCTTTTAAGCAGCTTCAGCAGGGCAGAGACTTTGGGGATCAAGGTCCATGGGAGGTGGAGATCCTGGGAGAAAAGGTCGTGGCTTTCCCATTTGATGTGCGATAGCGCTTTCTCATTGTTGCGCTCACCAGATAGCGCCTCCTTTTTCTGTCAATCATCCCCGAGTTGAAGTCTTCCCCCAAGTCGAGTCTTCTTCTTTCTTAACGGGTTTTCCCACCCAGCACATTTGAAAAGGAAGGTGGTTGTTGTCTCCCTTATCATCTCAATTATGGTTATGTGATGTGGTTTTAGAATGTAGTTGTGTGTGGTGCTGTATGAGAGGGTTAATATAAGAAAGAAAGGGAATTTCTAAATTGCGTGTTGCACCCGATATATCTTGAAGAATGCTAAATGCTAATTTGGGGGAAGAGAGAGAACCAAATTTGTACTATGTGGTGCATGAAATATATGAGCCATGAATAAAAGAGGATTTAAAGGTGGAATAAAGGAACACCAGGAGGGTTATAGAGGAGGAGGTAGAAGACCGATATTGCCTACACAGTGCATATACCCCGTTTCCCTTAGACTATGTGTGGGTGCCTATCTGGGGCACATATACTAACGGTAAACCTATGTGACATGGAGTTTCGTTCACCTGGGGTCTGGTTCCATAACCGTGGAATATATATACAGTCACGTGAAAAAGTAAGTACACCCCATGTAAAGTTTTGACTTTTTCAACATATTTCAACATACAGCTATTTGATCTTCATTTCAACAATATTGATAGACAAAGGTGATATAATATAACAAATATCATGAAACATTTACATTTTGTAGTCCATTGCATGATTTAAATAAACATAAATGCAAATTTCGCATGTGGAAAAAGTAAGTAAATCCTTGGCTCTAATAGGTGGTATTGCCCCCTTTGGCAGAAACAACCTCAAGTAGGCGTTTCTTCTAACTGTCTACCAGTCTCTGACATCAACTGGGAAAAATTTTTGCCCACTCCTCCATGCAGAATTCTTTCAGCTGTGCGATGTTGAGGGGTTTCTTGCATGCACAGCTCGTTTCAATTCCCCCCACAACATCTCGATGGGATTCAGATCCGGGCTTTGACTTGGCCATTCCAGAACCCTCCATTTCTTTCTTTTCAGCCATTCCTTGGTGGATTTACTGGTATGTTTAGGGTCATTGTCATGTTGCAAGGTACACCTTCGGTTGAGCTTCAACTTTTCGACAGATGGCCTCACATTATCCTCAAGCACCCTCTGGTACAATGAAGAATTCATTGTGGATAATATGATGGTGAGCTGCCCAGGCCCTGATGCAGCAAAGCGGCCCCAAAACATAATATTTCCACCACCATGCTTTACAGTTGGTATCCAGGTTCTTGTGGTCAGATGCTGTCTTTGATTTTCGCCAAACATGTCTTCTGGTACTGTGGCCAAATAGCTCTACCTTTGACTCATCTGTCCAGAGCACATTGTTCCAGAAGTGCTGGTCTTTGCCTTGGTGTTCATTAGCAAACTTTAATCTTGCCCTGATGTTCTTTCTGGACAGCAGAGGTTTCCTCCTGGCACACCTCCCAATCAAATTTGTGCAGCCTCTTTCTAATGGTAGACTCATGCACTTTGACATCAACAGTGGCAAGAGCTACCTGTAGGTCCCGTGATGACATTCTGGGGTTCTTAGAGACTTCTTTCAGCATCTTGCTGTCTGCTCTCGGGCTGAACTTGCTGGGGCGGCCTGGCCTGAACAGGTTGGCAGTTGTTTGTTGGCATCTACAAGTTCTCCACTTGTAGATGATCTTCCGGACAGTCGAATGATTGATTTCAAATTGTTTGGAGATCTTTTTAAATCCCTTCCCAGACTGGTAGGCATCTATAACCTTGTTTCTGAAGGCCTCAAAGAGCTCTTTTGAACGAGGCATTGTGACGCCGCACACTTCAACAACAAAGAGCAAACCAAACGAAATGTCTGAGGTTTAAATAACACAGGTTCCTCCAAGATCCTCTCTAACAATGTTCTAATCATTTGCACCTGAGCTGGTGCACCTGATTCTAATTTTAGGTATTTGAAGTAGTGATAAATGTAGGGGTGTACTTACTTTTTCCACATGCAAAATTTGCATTTATGTTTATTTAAATTATACAATGGACTACAAAATGTAAATGTTTCTTGATATTTGTTATATTATATCACCTTTATCGATCAACATTGTTGAAATGAAGATCAAATACCGTATTTTCCGGTGTATCAACCGCACCCGTGTATCAACCGCACCCCCGATTTTCGACTTCAAAAATAAAAAATAAAAAAATCAGATTTTCGAGGGGGGGGAAAAAAAAATCAGGAAAATTTAAAAAAGAGAAGAGAATAAATAAATAAAATGGAAAGCGAAATATGGTGAAAGGAAAGAGAAACTGAAGACAGAGAAAGAGTGAAAATACATGAAATGAGTTGAAAGAGAATTTAAAAAACATTATAATTATTCTTTCTTGCCAATGTGGGGCCCTGAAAAGGGCCGTTGGGTTTTGGCTCTTGCCAATGTGGGGCCCTGAAAAGGGCCGTTGGGTTTAGTCTCTAAAATCCGAAGAAGTCCTCGTCAGCCGTTTCTTCAGTCCAATCCGAGTCGGGGTAGGCGAGATCCTCGTCGTCGTTATCCTCTTCTCCATCGTCGGAAAAGGGCCGTTGGGTTTAGGCTCTAAAATCCGAAGAAGTCGTCGTCATCTGTTTCTTCAGGGAAGACATTACGAAGATCATCATCCGAGTCTGGGTAGGCGAGATCATCGTCGTCGTTATCCTCTTCTCCATCGTCGGTCACTGCCACTTCATCCTCCCAGATTATGTCATCTTGAGTGCCATCAAGGGCATTAGATATGCAGCACTTGAGGAAGGCCCATTCATGGCGGCTATTGTGTGAGATTTTTCCCGCTGAAATCTGTATTGATTCATGCTAGAATCGGCTTGAAATGCCTATTGTGATCGCATCAATAGCCCGTGAGGGCTCTTCCAAGACGGTGAAGGACTGGTTTGCATGCAATATCGAGTTGGATGTTACAATCTCGGACTTCTATGCAGAGTTCTCAGACGGCAAGTATGATGGGGATAGGGAGCCATTGCCTGACGATACACGCGGTACTTTTGTCAAAGTATTCGCTGGCCCCAGTAAAACTGACATGACGAAAGTTTCACCAGCTTGCAAAGTTTCTGATGTGACAAAGACTCTTGGCTCATTTCTCAAATTTGTGTTGGCTGCAGACACGGATCACAGGATGGAACCCGATGAATGAATAAATAAAATCATTTTGAGGAGAAAGGAGTCTTTATTTCATATTTTCCATGTCAACAAAACTCAATGGAAAGTAGGAAAAAAAATAAAAATAAAAACCTCCCTCCCTACCCGAACTTTTGAGAAAAAAGGCCGCTCAACAACTTTTTATTTTTATGTGGCCTTACTGCGGCGTTGGTTAGACAATAGGTACGTCATAATGTCCCATGCAAAACATCCTGTTTACCATGTTGACGCTTTTGTTTTGTGACTTAATCCTGTCTTTATTTAGCACACTCTATTCACTATGTGACCTGTCATTCAAAGAGGACTAGTGAAAGTACACATTTTCACAAACACTCATAGAAAAATCAAATATTACAAACTTCAAACTTTCTTGTATTTTGACTGGCAGCAGTAATCGGCGTTGAACCTACCTTAGTAACGTAATTGACGATCATTCATCATTGTATCCCCGCAACCCCAAAGTAATATAAAGATTACGTCCCGTTGATATGACAGTTTTTCAATGCACAAATTTTTGTGTTACTGTGTATCAACCGCACCCCCTTTTTTAGGGTCTTCCCGTCGATAAAAAAACCGCGGTTGATGCACCGGAAAATACGGTAGCTGTATGTTGAAAAAGTCCAAACTTTACATGGGGTGTACTTACTTTTTCACATGACTATATATATATATATATATACATATATATACACATATATATATATATATATATATATATATATATATATATATATATATATATATATATATATATATATATATATATATATATATATATATATATATATATATATATATACATACATACATACATACATACATACATACATACATACATACATACATACATACATACATACATATATATATATATATTGTTACGGACCGCGGATAAGATGTTACTGGATTTGCCGAGCGGATGGCGCCGCGGCCCGAACTATTTTTACAATGACTAAGACCCGATTCCTTAAACGTGGGCCAAATCGTGCCACAGATATTCAATGGGGAAAAGACAAAGGCGACACAGATGTGAAGAAGAGGAAGACAGAAGTAGGGAATACGAATATAATTTATTTGTATTTACAACCAAAAGTAACCAAGGAGAAGGAAGGATAATAAAATAAAGACAGACAGAGGGACGGACCAGAAGGACACAGTGAAACTTAGCTTACCTATGCAGTCTTACTTAACCCAGGACAGAACAAACAAAGACGGACTCACACGAATGGGGAATGGAGGCAGGAATGAATGGCTGCACCGGGAGGAAGGTTCAGCTCGGACCAGAGGACGGCCGGGCCGGGAGGGAGCAGCCGCCGCCCTTCCTCAACAGCAACCTGCTGTCAACGCTCAAGCTGCGGCGGTCAAAGCTGCGATGGTTCCAGCTCCGGTGGTTCAAGCTGCTGTGGTTCAAACTCCTGTGGTTCAAGCTCCGGTGGTTCAAACTGCTGTGGTTCAAACTCCTGTGGTTCAAGTTCTGGTGGTTCAAACTGCTGTGGTTCAAACTCCTGTGGTTCAAACTGCTGTGGTTCAAACTCCTGTGGTTCAAACTCCTGTGGTTCAAACTCCTGTGGTTCAAACTCCTGTGGTTCAAACTGCTGTGGTTCAAACTCCTGTGGTTCAAGCTCCGGTGGTTCAAACTGCTGTGGTTCAAACTCCTGTGGTTCAAGCTCCGGTGGTTCAAGCTGCTGCCGTGGGGACGTCGTGTGCTTTCTCAGGACTCCTTTTCATCACTCCTCCGCACTTGTGTCAAAGGCTTCCCCCGCGCTTCTGTCTACGGCTTCCGCGCGCGCTTCTTATAACGCCGCGGGCGAATCAAGCCGCCGGCCTCCAGGACACGCCCATCGGTGAGCTCGCCTCGGCCCTGATTGGTCGGCACGGGCCCTCTGGCTCCACCCTTGATGACGATGGGCGGGCACGCCCAATATTCGGCAGCTCCTCCCCCTTCTTCTCCGAGCCTACCTCGTGGCTAATGGAGTCTTGGAGCGAAAACAACAACCCACAGCGGCAGCAGAATTCAGCGAACCGCTCAATGCAGTTGGTAATTGAGGAAAGGGGGAATGTGCAGGGAATCTACCTTGTCTGAATTCGGTGCAATGGAGTATTAATTAATGGAAGACAAATCCTTAGCCTACTACACAGTATAAGGAAATAACTGTCAACAAGGAGGAAATCCATTATTGGCTACGTGGGTGCTTATGAAATAACTACGGAACGACCTTTGACCTTTATACACAGACTGGAGGCAGGAGGGTCCAGAATAAAACAATAAAAAAAAACACAATCCTCATATCCACAACAATATATATATATATATATATATATATATATATATATATATATATATATATATATATATATATATATATATATATATATATATATATATGTATGTATGTATGTATGTATGTATGTATGTATATATACACACAGATAAAACGGATAAAGACCCCTATACTGATGTTGACAAACGAGAACGGATTGTGGATGCAAGTCTGGTAAGATGCCAGTGTGGACGTGAGTTTGGATCCATCAGAGGGTTGAGGATCCATCAGGCCAGGAAAGGGTGTGGGAGTGATCGTGTGAGAGATGTTTGTCTGTGGGGTGATGGTGTGCATGTGGAGGCAGGGTAGGTTCGAGAGAAGTGTGGGTGTGGACGTGAGTTTGAGTCGGTGAGAGGATTGCATATCCATCAGAGCCGAATGTGGTGTGTGCGTTAGGTGGGTGAGGAGGAGGTACAGCAACGCAGTGCCTTTGAAAAGGGGACACGTAAGACGGCCGG